>NW_012114555.1:6838766-6870851 GCF_000951035.1 Colobus angolensis palliatus
ACACACACACACACATACACACACATACACACACACACACACACATACACATACCAATGAGAGTTATTATGTTGTCCCACCAAAGAAGCAATTTAGGTTGTTATTGTCACAAAGGGCACATTTGGAATGATACATTTATCAAAGGAAACAAACAAAAGCCCACTGTTACACCTTCAGGAAGAAATACTGGTTAAGTATTGCATATTATATTTGTTCTTCAGGTTTTTTACCAGG
The DNA here is from genome assembly GCF_000951035.1 of Colobus angolensis palliatus. Classification (NCBI taxonomy): domain Eukaryota; kingdom Metazoa; phylum Chordata; class Mammalia; order Primates; family Cercopithecidae; genus Colobus; species Colobus angolensis. The sequence goes on from NW_012114555.1 coordinate 6,839,001, forward strand.
TACCTACTCTCTGAAGGTTGTTTGGAACCAGTATCAAAACATTTGAAAGTAAGTCACTTGAACTGAGTCTATAATAAAGTTCCCCATAAAACAGAAGAACATGGCCAGAAAGCTTTATTGTTCTGACCGACCTAACCTGAAAAAATAGGTTTGTGTTCTCTACTAGACAGGAGCATATGTTATGAAGGGATAATATATTTCAGATTTGTTAATGTTATCCCTGGCATCTAAGAGGTTTAAAAGCAGTTAGTTAAAGGCAAAAGATTCATTACTTTAAACATGAATCAGTTAAAGTCCAATAACCAGTCTCTGATTTGTCATTATCCAAAACATGAACACTCAAAATTAATTGAGCCATTCATTGAGATATTCATAACCATTGTAGATATAAGAAAATATTAGTAACTGATCTGATAATATTTGATTTAGTTATTTATTTACCTCAATTTTTATATTTCCCAAAGCCTAATATAGTGGGTTATATAGTAGGAACTGTATAACTTTTTATGGAATGAATGAGTGGATGAATAAAAGGAGGAAAAATATATTATTTTGAGAAGAAAGCAGTGACCTTGGAGAAAGGTAAAATTCCTATGAGCAAGGATAAATTCTCTTCTATTAAGACAAACACAATATTGGTGTCTTTTTGATATTAGAAAGTGTTGTCCCTCCCCTTGATGATGGTCTGAATATTATAACCACATCTATGGAAATTTGATGTTATTCACAACAGCTCCATAGAGGGTGGAAGTAGGGAGAATGAGAGTCTTCAAAGGGCAGGGAAAGAGGAGATATATGGGAATTAGGAGAGGAGTTCGAGACACTTGGAAAGAAACAGGAACCTGCAGAAGGACCTGGCCAACAAGAATTTTCTCCATAATAGGAATAGATAAAAAGTTTTAGGGCAGCAAACTATAATATTCAAATTTGTTTTTCCAACACTGTCCCTTGCTTTAACTTATTTGTGTGATTCCCAACTTTAATCAAACGATTGCTACACCAAGAAGCTCTGTGATATGGTTTGGCTATGTCTCAGCGAAATCTCATCTTGAATTCTAACTCCCACAATTCCCATGTGTTGTGGGAGGAACCCAGTGGGAAGTGATTGAATTACTGGCGGGGGGGGGTCTTTCCTGTGCTGTTCTCGTGACAGTGAATGAGTCTCAAGAGATCTGATGGTTTTAAAAACGTGAGCTTCCCTGCACAAGCTCTCTTTTTGCCTGCCGCCATCCATGTGAGATGTGACTTGCTCCTCCTTGCCTTGTGCCATGTTTGTGAGGCCTCCCCAGCCATGTGGAACTATAAGCCCATTAAATATCTTTCTTTTGTAAATTGTCCAGTCACTGGTATGTCTTTATCAGAAGTGTAAAAACAGACTAATACAGTAAATTGGTACTGAGAGTGGGGTGCTGCTGAAAAGATACCCAAAAATGTGGAAGTGACTTTGGAACTGGGTAACAGGCAGAGGTTGGAACACTTTGGAGGACTAAGAAGAAGACAGGAAAAATGTGGGATAGTTTGGAACTCCCTAGAGACTTGCTGAATGACTCTGCCCAAAATGCTGATAGCGATATGGTCAATAAAGTCTAGGCTGAGGTGGTCTCAGATAGAAATTAGGAGCTTGTTGGGAATTGGAGCAAAGATGACTCTTGTTATGTTTTAGCAAAGAGACTGGTGACATTTTTGTCCTTTTTCTAGAGATTTGTGGAACTTTGAACTTGAGAAAGATAATTTAGAGAATCTGGCAGAAGAAATTTCTAAGCAGCAAAGCATTCAAGAGGTGACTTCAGTGTTGTCAAAGGCATTCTGTTTTAAAAGGGAAACAGAATATCAATGTTCAAAAAATTTGCAGCCTAACGATGTGATAGCAAAGAAAATCCCATTTTCTGAGGAGAAATTCAAACTGGCTGCAGAAATTTGCATAAATAATTAGAAGCTGAATGTTAATCACCAAGACAATGGAGAAAATGTCTCCAGGCCATGTCAGAGATCTTTGTGGCAGCCCCTGCGATAACAGACCTGGAGACCTAGGAGGAAAAAATGGTTTCATGGGCCAGGCCCAGGGTCCCTCTGCTGTGCGCAGTCTGGGGACTTTGTACTCCACATCCCAGCCACTCCAGACATGGTTAAAAGGGGTCAAGGTACAGCTTGGGCTCTTGCTTCAGAGTGTGGAAGCCCCAAGCCTTGGCAGCTTCCACATGGAGTTGAGCCTGTGGGTGCCCAGAAGTCAGGAACTGAGATTTGAAACTTCTGCCTAGATTTCAGAAGATGTATGGAAATGCCTTGAAACCCAGGCAGAATTTTGATGCTGGGGTGGGGCCCTCATGGAGAACCTCTGTTAAGGCAGTGCAGAAGGAAAATGTGGAGTGGGAGCCCCACACAGGGTCCCTACTGGGGTACCAGCTAATGAAGCTGTGAGAAGAGGGTCACCATCCTCCAGACCCCAGAATGGTAGACCCACCTACCTCTTGCACTGTGTGCCTGGAAAAGCCACAGACACTCAATGCCAATCCATGAAGGCAGCCAGGAGGGGTGCTGTATCCTGCAAAACCACAGGGATGGGGCTTCCCAAAACCATGGGAACCCACCTCTTGCATCAGTGTGACCTGGATATGAGACACAGAGTCAAAGGAGATCATTTTGGAGCCTTAAGATTGACTGTCCCACTGTATTTTGGATTTGTGTGGGGTCTGTAGTCCCTTAGTTTTGGCCAATTTATCCCATTTAGAATGGCTGTATTTATCCAATGCCTGTACCACCATTGTATCTAAGAAGTAACTAACTTGCTTTTGATTTTACAGGCTCATAGGCAGGAGGGACTTGCCTTGTTTCAGATGAGATGTTGGACTGTGGACTTTTGAGTTAATGCTGAAATGAGTTAAGACTTTGGGGGACTGTTGGGAAATAATGATTGGTTTTGAAGTGTGAGGACATGAGATTTGGGAGGGACAAGGGGCAGAATGATATGGTTTGACTGTGTCCCCACCCAAATCTCACCTTGAATTTTAACTCCCACAATTCCCACATGTCATGGGAGGAACCCAGTGAGAGGTTATTGAATTATGGAGGCATCTTTCCTGTGCTGTTCTTGTGATAGTAAATGGGTCTCATGAGATCAGATAATTTTAAAAACAGGAGTTCACCTGCACAAGCTCCCTTTTTGCCTGCCACCATCTACGTGAGACGTAACTTGCTCTTCCTTGCCTTCCTCCATGTTTGTGAGGCCTTCCCAGACATTTGGAACTGTGGGTCCAATTACATCTCTTTCTTTTGTAAATTGCCTGCCTTGGGTATGTCTTTATCAGCAGTGTGAAAACAGAATGATACACACTGTAATAGTGTGTTTTTTGGTAGAATGAAGGAATCCAGGCATTTTTCAGTGGAGCCAAAGTGATAGGATAATGGTGAAAATGAAAATGACAGGAACTGCAGAGAAGGTGGCACAAGGTAGGTATCCATGTTTTCAACTGAAAACATGTAATCTGAGCAATAGAAATCCAGAGAAACCTAAGTCCATTTTGAAACTTGGCAGTTTAAGAGAGGCTGTCCTAGGTATAGTGAGGAGGTACTCACACATGCTTTCTCCCCACCATAAATATTTACGCATGTCTATGCACTTTGTCTTCATCAATTAATGTAATCATTCCTTCTCAGGAAGGACTAATGAAAAGTACTCCAATCAATACAGTTGATCACTGCCAAGGATTCCAGCCTTCTGGCAGCAAAGTTTATTTTCATTTAATTAACTAGTAGCTGATGAATATATTTTGTTATAGTTGTCCAGAAGTAGGAGTTTTAAAAGTCCTGATAATATGATTAATTTTGGCTAAGGCATGCCTTCTATCTTATTTGGATATGCAATTATTGGATAACTCCTAAATTTTCTTTAACACTGAGATTTTGTAATCTTATAATCTATTTAACAAATCCTCATTTTCTTTTGGTCACTGTTTTATGCTGAAAGTATTCAAGTACTTAAATCTATATCTCAAGCCTTTGTCTACTTCTTAGGAAGAAGCCAAGACAGAGTATTCTATTTGGACTGTTTGCCTCTGGAAGAAGTTAGGGAAAGATGCCAGAGATAGATTTGTGTATATATTAAGTGTACAAGTGTATACTGGATCTATCAAGTTTTTCAGTTTCATTATGAAAGTGAAGAGTGCTTAAGGTGGTCAGCAGGCTCTGCAGTGAATCCAGGTTTCATTTTTTTCGGTTTACTGTGAGTCTAGTACAGAGTATATGCTCATTTGTTTGCTAATATAAATAAAAGAGGTGGAGTTTTCAGGGTATATGAGATCACTGTCTCTCTCTTTTTTTTTTCATCTTTTTGCAGGGAAATTCCCATAGAACATTGCTTATCTACCATGATAATTTGAGTTCAGTATTCAGACTGACATTTATTGACACCTATAAATTCTATAGGAGACTTTTATTTATTTGGCCGCCTTTTCAGTCTCATTCCACTGAGGGCAATGCAAAGTGGCTTTAGCCAGTAGGATGCCCTGGAGAACACAGAGAGCAGATCAGGCTTTATTTTTTCTGTGGAGTTCCTTTCTACTCCTTGATTCTAAACTGATCTTCCAATTCATCTTTCTAGTGGAAAGAAGCACAGACATTTTCACACTATTAAAAAGTTTTCTTCTACAAATATGCTAAAATGGGCACTTTCTTTACAGAATTGTAAGTAGTTTAGCTCTAATTAGGGATATTTTATTCAGTGGGATGGATCTCAAAGAGTTGTTCTCACCCCTAAATCAGGGAAACCATGATGCTCCGAATAAGCAAGACTTTGTAATAAGTTCTTTCCTTGGAATACAATTACTCTCCTGTCTTACCACAAAGCCATTTCTAAAATCAAATGGGAAGGGAAGGTGTGGGGATATGTCTCAAAAAATATAAAATCAGATTTTTAAAACTATATTCTCTGCGCATTTTCAAGACAATCAGAAATCTTCGTTGGTCAGATTGCCACATGCAAATTTTCACAGTAATAGCCTATTGAGTTTCAAATGTAGCATTCACCATGGACACTTATAATTGCAGATGTTGTGTTACATTATCAACTCTGTACATGAGGGGAATAGAAAGATAATGGAAAGTAGACTGTAAGTGAATATTGGATGTTAATAGGAATTCCCTCTCAAATTATGTTTTATTCAATTGTTCAGCACCAAATTGTGATACTAAAAGGCTTGAAAGCGTACATATGGGAAACAGGAGAAGTAGGACCAAGAGGATAACTCATCAACCAGGAGACCCTAAGAAAAAATTCAGACCCTTTCTGGTTAAATCTTATTATTTTTAATTCCTTAACATTCTGTGGGCAATTATATAACAAGTCTAATATTCTTTATTTCTCAGAAAGACTGATGATAAAAGTAATTGCTTTTGTATCAGACAGTAAGCTTGGCTATTTTAGTGATATAGCTACTTGTTAGTTTGTTGTTCTAATTACCAGAGTTTCATGCCTCTAAATACCATCATTATATAATGCTAAAACAAAAGAAAATAACAACAACAACAATGAAAAAATTAGGGACAAAATGCAAATTGATTAATGTTTATACTTCCGAAAAAAGATGTCACCTGGACTGGAAATGCAGCTTGAATCCCTTAAGAATCAGTCAAGAGTTAAGAGGGAAAAAATTGGAGAAACATTTTAAGAATTATTTTTTAAAGATGAGAGTCTTGCTATGTTGCCCAGGCTGGACTGGAACTCCTGGGCTTAAGTGATCCTTTTGTCTCAGCCTCCTAAGTAGCTGAGACATTCAGGTGCATACCACTACACCTGGATTATTTTGAAGATTTTGATTAATGATTAATCAATTATTATCCCCGTCTGTCAAAGGTATCAATTATTTTTTAAGACGGACACCTATGCAGGATCATGTCGTTTGTCCATATTGGTAAAGGTTTAGAGCTAAACTAATTAAACTGATATAGAAAATTAAGTACCACACACATATGTGTCTATTTGTATATGTATGTGTATATGTATGTAAGTATGTGTATGTATATATAATTCCCTTTATTGCTGATATGATTAGGTTTTGCATCCCCACCCAAATCTCATCTTGAATTGTAATCCCCATAGTGCCTGTTATCCTCATGCGTCAAGGGAGAGACCAGGTGGGGGGAAATGAATCATTGGAGTGGTTTCCCATGCTGTTCTCATGATAGTGAGAGAGTTCTCACCAGATTTGAAGGTTTTATAAGGGGTTCTTCCCCCTTTGCTCAGCACTTCTCCTTTCTGACACCTTGTGAAAAAGGTGTCTTGCATCTTCTTCACTTTGATTGTAAGGTTCCACCATGATTGTAAGGTTCCTGAGGTCCCCTAGCCATGCTAAACTGTGAGTCGATTAAACCTCATTCCTTTATAAATTAGCCAGTGTCAGGCAGTTCTTTATAGCAGTATGAAAACTAACTAATGCAACTACATTTTCTGTTGTTCTTATTACTCTCGATCAAAAATTCCCATTGGTATTTGCTACATGGAATTCGTTTATCTTCACAGTCTTGAGAGCACTCAGATGACATCACCTCTGAAGAGAAGAATAATTACAATAAAATGGTCTCAGGGCTGATCAAGAATTCCCTGAGCCTCTGAAATTGTGGGTCTCCCCATGCACAGATCCAGTGGGGAACTTCCCATAACCACTTTACTTTTCTAAACAATGTATTTTGTATTGAAACAAGATGGTAAATAATAATAAGTATATTCTGGTAAATAAAATAATATATAATAAAATACAAATTTAAAAGAGGAAAGAAGGCATATTCAACTTAGCAATATCTCTAAGACTTCTTTCTGCTATTCGTTTTCTTTTTAACTAAAGTCTTGTAAAAAACCATTCCCCTGTCTTTGTATCTTCTGAGTCAGACATCCTGATTAAAAGAGGCTCTGCAGGTGCTTCAAACTCTGATGGCACATGGCCTTGAGCACTTTCTCTGGCTCCTTGAGGGCTAGAAACATAGTTTTCGCTAGACTTTTGGCAATTCTAGTGATGTCTGTTGCAAAGCCCCCACCTCCCATCCTGTCCCTGTTGGCACTGGATTTTGTTTAGTGCTGACTTTCATCTCAGGTAATATGACCTTACGTGCCTGTCTTTCCATCAGTCCTATCTTTTGATCATACTATCATCAAAATGAAAACACAGATGGAAAAATCCATGAGAAATAGCCTCTTATCTAAGTGAATCTGGTTTAAGCGCATACTTTCCTCCATGTGACCCAGTAACTTAGACACCATTCTTGTGCTCCACTGATGTGGTTTGACTCTGTGTATTGGGATATGATTTGGCCGTGTCCTCACCCAGATCTCATCTTGAATTGTAATAATCCCCACGTGTCAAGGGTGGGGCCAGGTGGAGAGAATTGAATCATGGGGACAGTTTCCCCCATACTGTTCTTGTGATAGTGAATCAGTTTCATGAGCTCTGAAGTTTTTATAAATGGGAGGTTCCCTGCACAAGATCTCTTGCATGCTGTCATGTAAGAAGTCCCTTTGTTCCTTATTCGCCCTCGGCCATGATTGGCCATAATTGTGAGGCCTCCCCAGCCATGTGGAACTGTGAGTCAATTAAACCTCTTTCCTTTATAAACTACCCAGTCTCAGGTATGTCTTTATGAGCAGCATGAGAACAGGCTAATACAAATCATAATCCCCGTAATCCCCATGTTAAGGGTGGGACCTGGTGAAAGTAATTGGATCTTGGGGGCAGTTACCCCATGCTGTTTTCATGATAGTGAGTTCTCATGAGATCTGATGGTTTCATTAGCACCTGGCATTTCCCCTGCTTGCACCGCCTCCATCTTGCCACCCTTGAAGAAGATGCCTGCCTCTGCTTTGCCTTCCCCCATGAGTAAGTTTCTTGAGGTGTCCCAGCAATGTGGAACCGTGAGTCAATTAAACTTCTGTCTTTTAGAAATTACCTGGTCTTGAGCAGTTCTTTATAGAAGCATGAGAATCGACTAATTCATACATTCTTGTCTTTTTCTCCAAATCCTATTTCCACATGCTGTCAGGCATTGTATGCTAACAAGGGTTTCAATATCCTGTGTTGGATTTCTTCTTCCAAGAAACCACTCATAACCTTCCCCTCATCAGCCCATGATTAGAGTTAGGTGCCCTCCTTTTTGCTACCATCACTCTATGTTCTAACAATTCACACAAAAAATTGCCTGTTTTATGGCCCATCATTGATAAAAGGCAGGACTACCCAAGTGCATCCTCAGCTGCTAGAAAAATTCCATTGTATAGAAAACACTCAATTGTACTCAATTTCACCAAAGCTTGGGCTGCTTAACATTTAGCAAGATGCCCTAGCTTTCTACTAAAAGGAAATTTGTCTTATCCTTTAAATAAACACCTTAAAATTGTGGCATATAAATAGCCAACTACACAAACAAAACAGTTATTGCTGGATCACAAGGCAGTGGTTTTTCTCTTCTTGAATGGACATGAATCCTCCACCAGTAGATGGGGGAGGAACTGCATCAACCTCCCTGTGGAGGCACTACAGTGAAGCTCTAGGGAAGGTAAAGGAGCCAGACTAATACTCCCCTATCTTTCTGGGTACCCTGATTTTACGGTCTTTCATATAGACTGGATTTTTTTTACAGAGTCAGAATCCAAGAGAAGTTCACAAAGCAAATCAACAAAGAGGAGGGAACCAAGGAGTCAGCTTTTTATCAAGGAAAGGAAAATGCCATGAAACTGCCATGCCATTTGTTTTTGCGGCCAAAGGTGTAAGCTCTGGCATCTGTAAGAAACAGGAAGCGTTGACGTATTGTTAAAGCTAGTAGATATTATCATTCTTGGCTGAGCAACTCTCAGTTCAGTCTTCACCAGTGCCTTCTCTAGTGGGATGAAAGCATAAATAAATATGGTGGAAGACCGAGTTCTGGAGCTACTGCCCAAAGCTACTGAGTGTAGGAGCTTCTACTATGCTATTATTTGGAGACTAAAAGTTATTACTCCTCCCTCATTACGTCAGTGCTTGCAACTCAGTGGTTCCCTTTCAGATTTCATCTAGTGTAAGATAAACTGATCACCTGCAGTCTTTCAGCATGGTTGGAATGGTGTGAAAATGCTGTACTCAGCCTTTAAATGTTATTGTGGCAGCAATGGTAATTATAATTTTTTAGCACTCACTGTGTGCCAGACTTAGAATATATGCTTTTATATTTGTCAGTTAATCCTCATGACAGCCTTGTATTTTTGGCTAAGCATCTTTATCCATACATTTTACATATAATGAGCAAGTAGCTGAGTTCTGAACCCATCTCCATCTTACTCTAAAATTTGTGTTCTTCTTACTCACTCAATCTATTATAGGCTGGAAACATTTCTCCTTAAAATTTGGACATAATTCTAGAATGGTTCTGCTGCTATGAAACCAGACCATTTTTACAGCAGTTTTATTTCATCTCACATTGCCTTATGATGGCTTATCTGGGACATTGTTTAAATCATGGTACCTTTGTAGACCTTTCGCTGTACTGGAGGCATGAATTTCTTGATAAAGAAGCCAAACATAAAAACAAAAATACAAAAAATAAAAGTCACAAGGTCAACCAGAAAAGGTTTAGCCTCTGGTTGTATGCAGAAGAATCACTTTTGTAGTCCTCTACAATTTGTAAGTGTGTTAAATGCATGTTCTATTACATAACTTGGTGGTCCAGTTGACAGACGTGCATTATTAATCCATTCTAGAGATGAATAAAGTTAAGCTCATGGTTTACTGAATGTATTAAATTCATATTTTCAGTAAATATGTATTAAATGTTTAATGTCAAAATCTTTGACCTAATGGACCTTTCATACTAGTAAGTAGAAATGGAAATTAAGAGAAGAAGAAAACAAATAAGATTCAGATTGCAATGAGTTACTATGAAGAAAATGGAAAGAGGAGGGATGGGATTTTTGAGATCTGAGAGCTGAGAAGGCTTCTCCTGTGTGAAATCTTGGGAAGTGGTGATTGGAGTAGAGGAAGGAGTTATTCCCAAGGCCCTGAAACTGGCCTAACACTAGCCAGTTTGAGAAGTAATGGTGTGATGGGAGAATGGGAGTAAAGAGGACAGTGGTAGGAGTGTCTGTGAAGACAGTTAGGGAGGACTTGATCCTAAAAACTTTCAGAGACCTATGATTTTATTCTACATTTAGTAGCAGACAAGGAGAAGACATCATGGAATCAATAGAATAAGAAAAGCCATATTTTCCCTAATGATATCTTAATCATGTCTAGGTTAGTGGCCTAGATCCAATAGAAACCGAAGCTTTTAGTTCTGTCCCCGCAAATCTGCTTTGTCCACTAAGGACATTTAAGTGCAAAGCTTATTAGGCTCCAGCTGCCTCAGATTCTCTCCCATTTCTCAAATTTGCCAGGTCCCTTCTCAACTCATGGCTTTTGTTTAAGCTTGAACAAAATGGCAGAAATGCAAATCTTCTCCTAGCGGTCTGGCCAACTCCTGTTCATGTATTAGGTCTCTGCTTGAATGGCAGTTCTGCAAGGGGAGCCATTTGGGCCCTAGACCAGCCTAAATTCCCTGCTACTTCTCATACTACCATGTGAATTATATAATGTTGTATAATCATCTATTCAATGTCTACCTCTCAAAAAACTGTAAGCTTCCCATGATGGTTAGTTTTATCTGTCAACTTTGTTAAGGTATAGTATTTACTTAATCAGACATTAATCTGGCTGTTGCTGTGAAGGTATATTGTAAATGTGGTTGGCATCTACAACTAGTTGACATTAAGTAAAGGAGGTTACAATTGATGATGTGAATAGGCAGCATCCCACCAGTTGAAAGATTTTAAGAGCGAAACTAAAGTTTCCCTAAGGAGGAAGAAATTTAATCTCAAGAAAGAAACATGAGTTCCTACCCTAGAGTTTCCAGCCTGACGGTCTTGCCCTACCAATTTTGGGCTTGCCAGCCTTCTCAAACCAAGTGAGCCAATTCTTTAAAATAAATATCAATCAAAATCTCTTTCTCTCTCTCTAGATACACACACACACACACACACATATACACACATCTGTGTATATATAAATCTGTGTATATCTTTATATTCATATATAGACATATATATATACATATGTATACACACACAAAAAATCATGCATCATGTAACGATGGAGATATGTTCAGAGAAATGGATTCTTAGGCAGTTTTGTCACTGTACAAATATAGAGTTTACAGCACTTACACAAACCTAGGTGGTATGGCCTATTACACACCTAGGCTATATGTTACAACCTATTGCTGCTAGGCTACAAACCTGTACAGCCTATTACTGTACCAACCATTGTTGGCAACTGTACTGCAATGATAAGAATTTATGTATCTAAACATATCTACTAGAAAAGGACCAATAAAAATGTACAGAGAATTTAAATCAACAAACAAAAACCAAATAACCTCATTTAAAAATGGGCAAAGGACGTTAACAGGCACTTCTTACAATGAGACATACGTTGGCCAACAAATGTGAGAAAATGCTCAGCATCACTAACCATCAAGGAAATGCAAATCAAAACCACAACGAGATACTGTCCCACACCAGTCAGAATGGCTACTATTAAAAGGTAAAAACAAAAGAAAACACAAAACAGATACTGGTGAGGTTATGGAGAAAAGGGAGCACTGTTGGTTGGAATGTAAATTAGTCCAGCCACTGGGGAAAGCAGTCTGGAGATAGCTAAAATAACTTAGAACAGTTGACTCAGCAGTACCATTACTAGGTATATATGCAAAAGAAAATAAATCATTCCATCAAAAAGACACATGCACTCATGTGTTCATTGCCACGCTATTCGCAATAGCAAAGACATGTAATCAATCAGTGACAGACTGGATGAAGAAAATGTGGTGTATATACACCATAAGATACTATATAGCCATAAAAACAATGAAATAATATCCTTTGCAGCAACATGGATGGAGTTGGAGGGCATTATCCTAAGCAAATTAATGTAGAAACAGAAACCAAATACCACATATTCTCACTTGTAAGTGGGGGCTAAACACGTGGACATAAATATGAGAACAGTAGACACTATGGATTACTAGAGGGTAGAGGGAGGCAGGGTGGGTTAAAAAACTTCCCATCAGAGCCGGGCATGGTGGCTCATGCCTGTAATCCCAGCACTTTGGGGGGCCGAGGTGGGCAGATCACGAGGTTAGGAGTTCGAGATCAGCCTGACCAACATGGTGAAACCCCGTCTCTACCATAAATACAAACATTAGCTGGGTGTGGTGGCACACACCTGTAATCCCAGCTACTTGGGAGGCTGGGACAGGAGAATTGCTTGAACCCAGGAGGTAGAGGTTGCAGTGAGCTGAGATCACACCACTACACTCTAGCCTGGGTGACAGAGCCAGACGCCGTCTCAAAAAAAAAAAAAAAACAAAACAACAACAACAACAAAAATGGCCGGGGGCGATGGTTCACGCCTGTAATCCCCGCACTTTGGGAGGCCAAGGTGGGTGGATCATGAGGTCAGGAGATAGCGACCATTCTGGCTAACAAGGTGAAACCTCGTCTCTACTAAAAAAAAAAAAAAAAATTCAAAAAAATTAGCCGGGTGTGGTGGCAGACGCCTGTAGTCCCAGCTACTCGGGAGGCTGAGGCAGGAGAATGGCGTGAACCTGGGAGGTGGAGCTTGCAGTGAGCGGAGATCGCGCCACTGCACTCCAGCCTGGGTGACAGAGCCAGACTGTCTCAAATAAAAAAAAATAAAATAAAAACTTCCCCATCGGGTACTATACTCATTACCAGAGTGACAAGATCCATACCCCAAACCTCAGCGTCATGCAACATTCCCACGTAACACATCTGCATATGTACCCCTTGTATCTGAAATAAAAGTTGAAAATAAAAAACAGCAACCACAATTCTAAAAAATAATACAGTATTATAATTTTGTGGGACCACTGCTATTTATGTGGTCTGTTGTTGAACAGAAGGTTGTATACAGTGCATGACTCTATATATATGTGTGTACATACATACCTCTTATTGGGTCTGTTTCTCTGAGAACTCTAACTGGCATAATCTCTGAGAAGAGTGACCTGAGTTGGTCTTATCACTATGTGTCCTTCAAACTTTACACAAGGTATTAAATCGAATTGGCATATAATACACATTTTAAAACATTAATGAATGATGGAAAGGAGCATATAACACCGCTGTTTGATGCAAATACAACGTTTTATATGAGTTTAAATCAGATGCAGAGGCCCTGGGCATTTGAAGATCTTTCATGGCTTTAATTCAGGCAAATGGATGAATTAAATGCCTTTGCTCTCACAAAGGCCTTCCAGCCCCCAGTAATGGTAGGGCTGAAATAGAGCCAGCTTCTTTTGATGTCTCTTTTACTGCCTTTTTCTACATTACCTTATTTATATTTAATTTGATTTGCTTGCTCATGCTATGGAATTGTGTTGAACTTTCATATTAGAAAAGGAACGTCTGCATATGGCGACAGGTATCATTAGAAGGGCCTTTAAGATTAACATATGACCAAAGCAAATTTATTAGGATATTTATCTTACAGAAGTTAAAAGTCATCCAATATAAGAAAAAGTTAAGCTAAAAACTACATCATACTGGACCAGGTCTTGTTTATCTATCATGATAATTGATGCTGTTATTCTCAAGCTCCTTGCAGAAATGGAGGAAAAGTTATTTGAACAAAGATAAACATTCTCAATTATGTAATAGGTTTTTGGCTTGGCATTGTGAGAGCCATAGTTTTTGGACAATACTCTGAAAGGGAGAATTGCTCTAATGCAGTCATTCTGGGCTTTGTACATTGATGGATCCATGATTTCTTGGGCTGTCACCATCCACCTATGCTCTTGAAAATCTTTTCACCAAAATAAGAATTAGTAAAATTTATGGTTTTGTTTTTACTACTGGGACAAGGAAAGAATTGATCAAAGAGCAATCTACCAGTCTTCTCAAGGTCTTGCTCTTGTTTTCCCTCTTGAATTAAAACAAAAACCATGGAGACTATTGATTCAAAATCTTCCAAATTCCATTTAATTTCCGACTCCATCTCAGAAACTATGATCACTTTTAGAGTTGGAATTGATTGCTTATTGTTTCAGAAAGGCTGCCTTATTTCTTACTTCCCCTTATGAGCTCTGCTTGAGCATCCAGGTAAATTGTGTTGGTTCTACTGTTTGTACCAGTCTAGCTTCAGCCTTATTGGTCATAAACAAGTATTTATGAATTCTCTTGGTGTACCTAACATTGTGATACATACACTGCAAGGCATCAGAAGAGACAACACAATCTCTGCCTTCAAAAATTTGCAATCTAATTGAATACGCATGTTCTCATTTAAAAAAATAAAATCACAAAATTGATAAATGATGGCAGAGTCTGGGTCCTACTATTTTCTTGAAGTTATATAGCCATAACACAGGCTACTGGACCCCTCTGGGCTTTGGTTGACCCAGATCATTTCTGGGGCTCCTTCTAGGGGAGTATGATGTGTTCTCTTGGCAACTGTTATCGGGCCAATGTGGGAAGACCACTAAGCTGAAAAGACCTTGTTTCTTGGGAAAAGCTGGCTAAGCATAATTACATAAATGTGAAATGCACACTTACTGTGTGTAAAGTACTATATACATTATGGAGATGACATTAAAGTTTGTGTGGTACCTACTATTTCTGTTCTTAAAGAGGTTGCAGGATAGTTCTGTAAGGAAGCATACTAAAGTTGGAGCTAGGATAAGAGCTCTGACCCCAAATCTGTGCTTGAATCTTTACTTTGCCAATAACTGACTGGGAGGAAAGGGCATCATTAATTACCCTCTTAGAATAGTTTAAGAGAATTCTTCCTATCCTCTAGGTTTATTGAAATAATTAAATGATTTAATTCATTCAGTGGAAAATGTTTACTGAATGCCTGTTCTATGCCAAAGACTATAATAGATGCTTAATATATATTGGTGAATAAAATAGACAAAGATACCTACCCTCTTATGGCTAAGTTTCTAGTGGAGGGAAATCGGTTGAAGATAAACAATACATTTAATAAAGGAGTGAATTGTATCCTATGTGTTAAGCTGATGAATGATATGGGCAGAGGTGGGGAACCGTCAAATCGCGCAAAATAAAATAACCGGGAATAGGGCCTGGGAGAGGGCTACACTTTTAAATATGGTAGTCAGGGTGAGCTTCATAGAGAAAGTTTCAGTTAAGCAAAGATCTAAAGGAGGTGATGAATATTGCCTTCCTACATCTTGGAAAAAACAATTTAGGGAGAGACAAAATCCAATACAAAATGCTAAGGCAGGGGCAAGCTTGGCTTGTTGAAGGAAGAAAAGAAAGCCAGCCTGTCTGGGACAGAGAAGGTAATGAGAAGGGTTTTAGGAAATGAAATCAGGAATGGGAGAAAAGAATCATATTGTGTAGGACTTCGTTGGTGATTGTAAGGATTTTGGTATTACTTGAGGGTAATGGGAAACATTTAAGGGATTCCCTAAGGAGTGACTTAATCTGACTTAAATTTGAAGGAAAGTTCTAAAAGTAGGAAGAAGCAGGAGTGTGGACAATGGTGAAAGAGTGAGAAGGATTAGAAGTCAGTCATTCAGGAGAATATGACTTGATCTGGGATTATAACAATGGAAGTGATAGGAAGGGGTTAGACTCTGGATTTATTTTAACCAAAAAATCAACAGGTTTTCTGATTGTAAGAGGGATGTGAGAAAAGAGACAAGTCAAGCATAATGCCATGGCTTTTATTCTTGGAAAAATATTATAAAGTACTAGAAACATGTAAAAGCATTGAAAATATTTAGCACAGTGAACGGTGCATGGTACCCACTCAATTAAGAAATTAAGGTAACTGATGTTTACAAATAACTCACCAATCTGCCTTGTTCTTTTCATCACTGAGATATTAGTTTACATACCACTTACACTGAAAACCTTTTCCACCTCCCTCTGGGCAATGTGACTCTTCCATAGAATCCAGTAAGTCTTTCCAATTTCCCTTTCATATTTATTCTTATCTTACATTGCAATTTATGTAAAGCACCATCACAGTGAAAGAAGTGCTTGAAGGGAGATTCCTCATATTTGCTATAAGAGATCAGAAAAGACTTTTATGGGGGAGGCAGCCATTAAGATGGGACTTGAAAGGATGGGTAGAATATGTGACAAAAGATGGCAGAATATAAAGAGGGGTGCTGGATGCATTTCCACACTCCTTGGTCAGAGAAGTTTATACAGGTGTTCACCTCACGTTTCAGGTTGTTAAGCAAGAAAATCACCAAACTCCTAATTTGAGGTTTTTGTTTCACATCCTCTGATCTGACACTGTTGTCAGACAGTACAGAGGTTTGCTGGCATGCTTCCATCCCATGAATGCGCACTTTGTGGCTGCTACCTGGGATAAGAATAAATTAATGATGACCCTGCTTGGAGGTGTCTGTGTGTGTGAGTGTGGCGGTGGTGGCATTAAAATATAAAATGTTATGTGCTTTTCTATTATTTGTTATTGACTTTTTAGATGTTCTATACTGCTCTGTGGCAAGGTACGTATGGGAATAAATGGAAGCTGGGATCAATGTCTGCACATCAGAAGAAGATATTCAAACCCCAAGATAAGAATGCTTCACCGAATTAATATTTCTGTAAGCAGGCACAGCTTATCTTTTCTGAGGGCAACTAAAGGATTAATGAAATACACACCATGTACATATGTAACTGTATTTACAAAAAAAAAAAAAACTTCATTAAGGAACAGATTCATTAAAAGCACAGGTCTTCTACGACGGTTGAACTAATTTACCCTCCCACCAACAGTGTATAAATGTTCCCTTTTCTCTTCAACTTTGCCAGCATGTTATTTTTTGACTTTTTAGTAATAACCATTCCTATTGTTGTGAGATGGTATCTCACTGTGGTTTTCATTTGCATTTCCCCAGCGATCAATTATGTTGAGCTTTTATTTCATTTGATTGTTGATTGCATGTATGTCTTTTTTTTGCATTGGGAGTTATACCTGATATAAATGATGAATTGATGGGTGCTGATGAGTTGATGGGTGCAGCACACCAACATGGCACAAGTATACATATGTAACAAACCTGCACGTTATGCACATGTACCCTAGAACTTAAAGTATAATAAAAAAAAAAAGTGTCTCTTCGTGTTCTTTGCCCACATTTTTATGGGTTTTTGTTTCTTGTGAAGTTGTTTTAATTCCTTATAGAGACTAGATATTAGACCTTTGTCAGATGCATAATTTGTAAAAATTTTCTCCTACTCGGTAGGTTGTTTGTTTATTCTGATGGTAGTTTCTTTTGCTGTGCAGAGGTTCTTTAGTTTAATTAGATCTCATTTGTCAATTTTGGCTTTTGTTGCAATTGCTTTTGGTGTCTTTGTCATGAAATCTTTGCTCGTGCCTGTGTCCTGAATGGTATTGCCTAGGTTTTCTTCCAGGACTTTTATAGTTGTGTGTTTTACATTAAAGTCTTTAATCTATCTTGAGTTAATTTTTGTATATGCTGTGAAAATGGGGTCCAGTTTTAATCTTCTGCATATGGTTAGCCAGTTATCCCAGCACCATTTATTGAAGAGGGAATCCTTTCCTCATTGCTTATTTTTGTCAGGTTTGTTGAAGATCAGATAGCTGTAGGTGTGTAGTCTTATTTCTGGGTTCTCCATTCTGTTCCATTGACCCATAGGTCTGTTTCTGTACCAATACCATGCTGTTTTGGGTACCGTAGCGCTGTAGTATAATTTAGTGTTGGTTAGATTCTTCAAAGACATCAAGACAGAAATACCATTCAACCCAGCAATCCTATTACTGGATATATACCCACAAGAATATAAATCGTTTTACTGTAAAGACACATGCACATGTATGTTCATTGCAGCACTATTTACAATAGCAAAGCAACCTAAATATCCATCAATGAAAAAATTGGATAAGAAAATGTGGTATATACACTCTATGGAATACTATGCAGCCTTAAAAAGAATGCGATCATGTCCTTTGCAGGACACGGATGGAGCTGGAGGCCATTATCCTAGGCAAACTAACACAGAAAATGAAAACCAAATACCACATGTTCTCACTCATAAGTGGGAGCTAAATGATGAGAACATGTGAACACACAGAGGAGAACAACACATACAGGGGGTGGCCAAAGGGTGGAGGGTGGGAGGAGGAACAGGATCAGGAAAAATAACTAATGGGTACTAGGTGTAATACCTGAGTGATAAAATGATCTTTATAACAAACCTCCATGACACAATTTTACCTATGTAACAAACCTGCACATGTACCTCTGAACTCCAAGTTTCAAAAATAAGAGCACAAATCTTCATTACTTTATGATGAAATGTTATAGATGTTGTACCAAGAAGGCAAGAACATAAAATGCAAGGATATGCTTTTATTTACAAAGTATACACAACCAAGCAAAATATAACCTCTTTTGAAACTTATTTTATTGAATGATGTTTTTTCTTGCATAGAATGAATGCTTCAAAATTTTTATAAGATTCATTTATAAAATGTGAATTCGAAAATTTCAGCAAAGGAGGATTTATTTTTCTGAGAGCTCACCTGCAGCAAGTAGAGACATTCTTCATCACAACAAATAAATTTAACTATGTTCAAATTAAGGTTATTTTGCCTTAAAATTTTTATTCTATGTTTAATATGCATACATATCCCTGAAATGATTGAGGTTATTAAAAGCAAATTTTGGACATTGTTGGAAATATTTTTTATTATATAAAAGGTTTTTTTTAAATAAAAAATGTAGGTTTAAGTTAAGTCCTTTAACTTGAGGTGTCCTGTAGGGAGCTTCCCTATGAGTAAACAGAAAACAGTAACATTTGGTTTCATGGTAGGTGACATTGTAAAAGATAGAGAAACAATTGGCACTGGAAGATTTTGACAGCAGTTTCTAGTGATGGATCCAGACACAAGGATGCAATCCCACAGGCAAGTGTTCAATCCTAGGATGGAAATGTTTAACAGTTAGTCAGGAGTCTCATTTTATAGGAAGCTAAGGTTCCAACCAATTTATCATAGCGAGGACAAAGGGATGCACATGAGTTCAGGGGAAATAATGGAGTTGGCCTGACGGAAAAGGTTATTTATCTCAGAAGTCAAGAACGGTGCTTTGAAGGAGTCCTGGTAGTCTTCAACTCAGGTCTGGACTTTTTCTGGGAATTGGGAGAAATGGATCTGTAGGTATCCCCAATGATGATGGAGAAAAGGGAACTCAAGAGGAACCTGGGACTTCAACAATTGTGTTTTAAGCTTCAAGAACATAAAGTCTATTAGTCTCACAGGCTGATGATGAAAATGTCAATTAATAAAACCACTCTGGAAGGAATTTCACCAATCAATATGTATCAAAAGACAAAAAATGTACATTATTTTCACTTCAAATATTTAATTCTGGAAGTTGTAGTATGAGTAAATCTTGCAAGTACATGCAGATAAAATTTTGAAAGATACTACAGTTTACAAATGTAAATAATTGTAGTAAAAAGGAATAAAGGAAACAATCAAAATATACTGTAGAATTTTGGTTAAGTAAATTATATTTATTTTGGCTTGAAAACATCTTAACTGACCTCTCTGATTTTCTGACTCACCAATCTGCCAAATTCTTTTCATCTTTCAGACTTTAATTTAAACATCCCTTATGCTGTAAACCTTTTTCAACTCCTTCTAAATAGGGCAATATTCCTTTTCCATGTATTACCATAACTCTAATTCCTCCTCCATATCGATTCTTATCTTACTATATGCTAAATGCTAGATTTATTTTCCTAATGACATTCAAAAATAGGATGATATAAAAAACATTTTCAAACAAATACAAGTAGAATGATTTCATGAACAGGCTAACACATAATAAATGTCAAAGAAAGTTTTTTGTACTTAAAGGGAAATGAACTAGATGGAAACTCAAATACAAAAAAAAAAAAAGAAACAAAAACCATAAAATATAGCAAATATGTGGATAAATAGACTGTCTTTTTTTTCTTTTTTTTTTAAGACGAAGTCTCTCTGTTGCCCAGGCTGGAGTGCAGTGGCGCGATCTCTGCTCACTGAAAGCTCCACCCCTAGGTTCATGTCATTCTCCTGCCTCAGACTCCCAAGTAGCTGGGAATACAGGCACCCACCACCATGCCCAGCTAATTTTTTGTGTTTTTAGTAGAGATGGAGTTTCACTGTGTTCTCCAGGATGGTCTTGATCTCCTGACCTCGTGATTCACCCACCTCAGCCTCCGAAAGTGCTGGGATTACAGGTGTGAGCCACCACGTCTGACCTAGACTGTCTTTTTTTTTTTAAGAGCCTCTTTATTATTTGAGGTACATGAATCACAACATATTGTAGAGATTATAGTAAATGTAGATGTAAAATCTATGACAATCACCAAAAAAGGAAAGTGTGTAAAATGATGTATATTTTGTAAGGATCTTACATTACACATTAAATAGTATAACATTACTTTCAAAGCATTACTTTATTGCAGATAGATAAATTAAGGATACATATTATAATCCCTAGGGCAATAATAAACAGCTCCAACAACAAAAAATAAGAGACATGACTAAATAGTTAACAATGGAGATTTAAAAGATACTTTTAAACATACAGACCAGTGTCACTATAAAGCAGCTACACAAACAAGCCAACATAATAACCAGCTAACAACACAATGATGGGACCAAATCCACACTTACCAATACTAACCTTGAATGCAAATGGGCCAAATGCCCCACATAAAAGGCACAGAGTAGAATGCTGGATGAAAAAAAGCAAGACCCAATGGTATGCTGTCTTCAAGAGACCCATCTCACACTTAATAACACCCGTAGGCTCATAATAAATGGATAAAGGAAAATTTATCAAGAAAATTAGAAACAGAAAAAAGCAAGGGTTGCCCTACTAATTTCTGACAAAACAGACTTCAAACCAAAAAGACATCAAAAAAGACAAAGAAGGGCATTATATAATAGTAAAGAAGTTAAGAAGACCTAATTATCCTGAATGCACCCAACACAGGAGCACCCAGTTTCATAAAGCAAGTTCTTGAAGACCAACAAAGAGATATAAACTCTCAACTAATAATACTAGGAGACTTCAACACTCCACTGAAAGTATTAGATGGATCATTGCAACAGAAAATTAACAAAGATATTTAGGACCTGAACTCATGATTGAACCAAATGAACCTGATACACTTCCACCCCAAAACAACACAACATACATTCTTCTCATCACCACATGGCACATACTCTAAAACTGACCACAAAACTGAACATAAGATAATCCCCAGTAAATGCAAAATAACTGAAATCTTATCAAATACACTCTTTGACAATAGTGCAATAAAAAACAGAAATCAAGAGAAAAAATCACTCAAAACCATTCAATTATGTAGAAATTAAACAAAATGCTCCTAAATGACTTTGGGGTAAATAATGAAATTAAGGCAGAGATCAATAAGTTCTTTGAAACTAATGAGAACAAACATATAACACACCAGAATATCAGGGACACAGCTAAGGCAGTGTTAAGAGGGAAATTCATAGCACTACATCCCCACATCAAAAAGTTAGAAAGATCTCAAATTAATCATCTAATATAACAACTTGGAGGTTTAGAGAAGCAAGAACAAATTACCCCTAAGCTAGCAGAAGAGAAGAAATAACCAAAATCAGAGCTGAACTGAAGGAAATCAAGATACAAAAAAGTCATTCAAAAACAAATGAATCCAGGAGTTTGTTTTTTGAAAAAATTATTAAGATAGGTCACTAGCTAGACTAATAAAGTAGAAAAGAGAGATGAGCCAAATAAACACAATTAGAAATAAAGAAGTGTTACCACTGACCCAGAAATAAAAACATAGAAATACAAACAATCATCAGAAACTACAATGAACACCTCTATGCACACAAACTAGAAAACCTAGAAGAAATGGATAATTTCCTGGAACCATACATTTTCCCAAGACTAAACAAGGAATAAATTGATTCCCTGAGCAGACCAATAAATAGCTCTGAAATTGCATCAGTAATAAACAGCCTACCTAACCAAAAAAATCCTAGGACCTGATGGATTCAGAGCCAAATTCTACCAGATGTACAAAGAAGAAATGCTACTATTCCTACTGAAACTATTCCAAAAATTTGAAGAGGGACTCCTACCCAACTCATTATACGAGGCCGGCATCATCTTGATACCAAAACCTGACAGAGACACAACAAAAAGAGAAAACTGCAGCCAATATCCTTGATGAACATTGGTGCAAAAACTCTCAATAAAATACTGGCAAACCAAATCTAGCAGCACATCAAAATGCTAATTTGCCACAATCAAGTAGGCTTTATCACTGGAAGGCAATGTTGGTTCAATACACACAAGTGAATAAATGTGATTCATCACATAAACAGAACTAAAGACAAAAACCATATGATTATATTATAGACACAAAAAATGCTCTTGTAAAATTCAACTCTCCTTTATGTTAAAAACCTTCAATAAGCTATGTATTGAAGGAACATCGCTCAAAATAATAAGTGCCATCAATGATAAAACCACAGCCAGCATTGTGCTGAATGGGCAAAAGCTGGAAACATTCTCTTTGAAAACCAGAATGAGACAAGTATGCCCTCTCTCACCACTCCTATTGAACATAATATTGGAAGTCCTAGCAAGCGCGATCAGGCAAAAGAAAGACATAAAGTGCATCCTAATGAAAAGAGAGGAAGTCAAACTATCTCTGTTTGCAGACAGCATGATTTTATATCTAGAAAACCACATAGTCTCAGTCTGCAAGCTCCTTCAGCTAATAAGTAACTTCAGCAAAGCTTCAGGATGCAAAATCAATGTACAAAAATTACTAGCATTCCTATTAAAAAAAAAAAAACAGCTAAGCCAAGAGTCAAATCAGAAAGGCAATCCCACTCACAATTGCCACAGAAGGAATAAAACACCTAGGAATACAACTAACAAGGAAAGTGAAAGATCTCTACAATGAGAATTACAAAACACTCCTCAAAGAAATAAGACAAGACACAAACACATAGAAAAATGTCCCATGGTCAAGGATAGGAAGAATCAATATCATGAAAATGCCATGCTGCCCAAAGCAATTTACATGTTCAATACTATTCTTATCAAACTACCAATGACATTCTTCACAGAACTAGAAAACAAATTAAAATTCATATGGAACCAATAAAAGGAACCTGAATAGCCAAGGCCATCCTAAGCAAAAAGAATAAAGCTAGAGGCATCATGTTACATTACTTCAATCTATACCTCAGGGCTATGGTAACCAAAACAATGTAGTACTAGTACAAAAACAGGCACATAGACCAATGGAACAGAATAGAGACTTCAGAAATAAGACCAGACACCTACAGCCATCTGATCTTCAACAAAGCTGACAGAAAAAAAGCCATAGGGAAAAGATTCCCTATTCAATAAATTGTGCTGGCTAGTCTTGTGCAGAAGACTGAAACTGGACGCCTTCCTTACACTGTATACAGAAATCAAATCATAATGGATTAAAGACTTAAATCTAAAACCTCAAAATATAAAAACTCTGGAAGATAACCTAAAAGTGATATCATTCAGGACATAGACATGGGCAAAGATTTCATGATGAAGACACCAAAAGCAAAAGCAAAGGCAAAAAAAGCAAAAATTGACAAATGGAATCAAATTAAACTAAAGATCCTCTGCACAGCAAAGGAAACTGTCAACAGAATAGACATGCAACCTACAGAACAGGAGAAAGTTATTGCAGACTATGTATCTGAAAAAGATCTAATATCCAACATCTATAAGGAACTTAAACAAATTTACAAGAAGAAAACAAACAACCTCATTAAAAAGCAGTTAAAGGACTTAAACAGACACTTAAAAAGAAGACACCTATGTAGCCAACAATCATATGAAAAAAAGCTCAATATCACTGATCCTTAGAGAAATGCAAATCAAAACCACAATGAGATACCATCTCACACCAGTCAGAATGGCTATTATTAAAAAGTGAAAAAATAACATGCTGGTGAAGTTGAGGAGAAAAGGGAACACTTATACAGTGTTGGCAGGAGTGTAAATTGGTTAAAAGGCTGTGGAAATTCCTCAAAGTATGGCAATTCCTCAAAGAGATAAAAGCACAACTACCATTTGACACAGTAATCCCATTAATGGGTATATACCCAGGTGAATATAAATCATTCTACCATAAGGACAAATGCATGCCAACGTTCATTGCTGCACTATTCACAATAGCAAAGACATGGAATCAACCTAAATGCCCATAAATGACTGATTGGATAAAGAAAATATGGTACATATATACCATGGAATACTATGCAGCCATAAAAAAGAACAAGATCATGTCTTTTGTGGTAAGATGGCTCGTGCTGGAGGCTATTTTCCTTAGCAAACTAACAAAGGAAAAGAAAACCAAATACAACATATTCTTACTTGTAAGTGGGAGCTAAATGATAAGAACTTATGAATGAAAGGAAAAAAAGACTCTGGGCTGTACTTGACAGTGGAGGGTGGGAGGAGGGAGAGGAGCAGAATTTATTTGTACAACAAAACCACATATCACAAGTTTACTTATGTAACAAAACTTCATGTGTACCCCCAAACTTAAAATAAACTTTTAAAAAATACTACTTTATTCAAATGAAGACAGAAAAAAAATTAGCACAAAACATATGAAACAAACAGGAAACTAATAGCAAAATGGTAGCTTCAAACTCTATCATATCAATAATTACATTAGATGTAAATGGATTAAACACTCTAACTGGCAGAAATTGACAATATGAAATAAAAGCAAAATCTAATTATATGATATTACAAGAGGTGCATTTTAAACATAACAGACTGGCTGAAAGTAAAAGGATAAAAAAAGTAACACCATGCAAACACTACTCATAAGATACTTGAAATAATTACATTAATATCAGACAAAGACTTCAGTACAGTGAATATGACCACAAATGTAGAGGTATATTTAAAATTGATTAAAAGGTCAATTAATCAAGAAGATATAATGATTTTAAGTGTGTGTACACAGCTAAAATGGATCTTAAAATTGACATATTCACAATCATAATTTAACTCTATATGATTTTAATACTATTTTTTCTAACTTGTACAATAGACAAAAACCGTTGATAAGAATATAAAAAGACTGAACAATACCATCAAACTTCTTAGCCTCATTTATGTATGTTGAACACTACTTCCCAAAACTGCCAAATGAAAATTATTTTCAAGAGTACGTGGAACATTTATAAAGATAGACCATGTGCTGGGCTATTAAAAATGTCTAAATCACCAAGGATTATATTCTTTTATCAAAATAGAAGTAAATCAGAAATAAAGATATCAAGGAAATTCTCAAATATATGGATATTAAGCAACACACATCAAAGTAAATCATTTGCCAAAGAGATATTTAGGTGTATTAGTCCATTCTCATGCTGCTAATAAAGACATACCCGAGACTGGGTAATTTATTAAACTGAATTGACTCACAGTTCAACATGGCTGGGGAGGTCTCAGGAAACTTACAGTCATGGTGGAAGGGAAAGAAAACATGTCCTTCTTCACATTACAGTAGCAAGGAGAAGTATCAAGCAAAAGGGGGACAAGCCCCTTATAAAACCATCAGATCTTGTGAGAACTCACTCACTATCACAAAAACAGCATGAGGGTAACTGCCCCACGATTAAATTATCTCCTACCAGCACCCTCCTATGACATGTGGGGATTATGGGAACTACAATTCAAGATGAGATTTGGGTGAGGACACAGCCAAAACATGTCATTAGAAAATCAGAGATATTTAGGAAGTATTTCAAGTGAGTGGTAATGAAGACAACATATAAAAGTTTCTCAATACAACAAATTACTGCTAAATGTTTAAATGCTTGTATAAGAAAAGGAGAAAGGTTTGAAATGAATTCACCTTGAGAAATTTCATTAAATGAGTAAATTAAACCCAAAATAAACAGAAAGAAGAAACAACAAAGTAGAAATCAATGAAATAGAAAACAAGTAAAAGTAGAGATAAAAAAAATCAAAGCTAACTGTTGAAAATTTTAAAGAATTCATATAATTTTATCTGAGTTTGTCAAGGACTAAAAGAGTTGCACAATTATTAGTATCAATAATGATGTGCTCATTACAAATCCTGCAGACATTTAAATGATAATGGACTATAATGAAAGATACTCTGACAATGAGTTTAATTATTTAAAGTAAAAGAACTGATTTTTATTTAATTTTAACTTTTAGGGGTACATAGTGGATGTGCATATTTATGGGGTAAATATAATGTTTTTTTTTTTAATCCCCCTATAACTGTTTATTAGAATGTGAATATATTCCAAATCAATAACTAAAAAAAAAAAATTCAAATTACAGAGCATGCATAAAATACAAAGTAGCAATTTACAAATAGATAATATTATCTTCATAACCAATACACTAAAATAATAAAATGGCTATAGAAGAAAACCAAAATGACTGACTACAGCAATGCCTTCCGTGTGCCCCACACATCATGAGCACTGCAAGAGACAAAAGATTAACTATGAAATATAGTAATCTAAGCAAGCCCATACATACATATTTTGGGGGATTTCCCACCATCCTGAATAGTATCACTGCAGTTGACACACCACTTCCAGGAAACTGCAGAGTTAGTGCTTAGTATTATCCACGAGAAAGCAAAACTAAATATTAGTGTGCACATTTCTGAATGAGAAACTAATTGCTTCATTGATTTCAACAATGTAGTGGAAGAAAACTATTTCAGGTCTCTACAATGCCTAAAATGCATTCTATTTAAACTCAAGGTACTATTTCATTTTACATACTAAAAGAATACATGCCTTTAAGTGGTACCACTTGAGCAAAAATTAACCTCTCACTGTATTCTTCAGACATACTGAAACCAAAGATTTAACTGGACTATATTCCATAATATACTGCAAAACTCAAATATTAGCATTGTTAAAATAATTATCCATGCCTGCTGGTGGATATGGTGATAAAACTAGGTTGCATTTCACTTACTGGAAGGTTTTAAGACAAAATTAACACTTCAAAATTTGACACTACCAGCATTAAACCAGTTATTGCCTGAGCAATAAAAGGCCACATAATCTACTGTTTGGAAATTATTATAGATCATTTAAATCTTTTGGGCTGCCTGATCATTGCAACAGAGGCACCCGAGATGGAATTCCACAAGTCCCTCCAGTTCCCAGCCTGCCAGGCAGCACTGTTTAACTTACGGCCCCATGACCATACTACTAATGAAACCGTAACAATCTTTTGTGTTTACTAAGAGAATTCTCCAGAAAAAGTGCCCCCCTCTCTAATCAACTTTGATGCTTACAAAAATTAAAAAACAAAATTTATTCAACTACATAAACCTATTAAGGCATTTTAGAAATTCATGTCCAGATAATGGAAAATTTTCAAGCTCTCAAAATCCTGCTATGTTTATAGGGCAATTCTTATATTTGTGGACATATACATTGCACTGAGAGAAGAGTGTATTACCGATAAGCTGCTCTGTGGCAAAATGGTAGCTTATTTCTAAGGTCTTCTTAGTTTGATTTGATCAAGACCAATAGGTCTGAGCTTCAAGTGATCAAGTTCTATTATGTCCTACATACAGTGACAGGCTTCCATGATAAAAAGTAAACAATAATTGAGGAATCCAAACATTCAGTTTATTAAACTAAGGCTAGTGAAGCCATAGCATGAAAAAAAGCTGCAGTCATTCGGGACAAGTGGATGATTTTATAAAGCTAAAATCAAAAGACTTAGGACATGGAAAAATTCATAAGTATGAAGTAATAAAACACAAAAGTGACACAAGAATTACAAATATATTTAAATCTCAGACCTGGGAAATGGACTATACACAGCCTTCTAGGGGAGAAGAGAAATGCCTTAGATGTTCTGACAGCACTGCACCTTTGGCTTGTTTTCAGTGGTTGGTGGAACATGAATAGGAACCACATTGTTGCTTGGAGACATGTCATTTTCACGTCTGTCTGACATTTGCTTCTGAGAAACAATGCGGTAAATCTCTGTTAAAATTGTCTGAAAAGCAGCTTCTACATTTGTAGAGTCTAGAGCAGAAGTCTCAATGAACGACAAACCATTCTTTTCTGCAAAAGCTCTTGCTTCATCTGTAGGAACTGCCCTGAGATGACGCAGA
Organism: Colobus angolensis palliatus; assembly: GCF_000951035.1. Lineage (NCBI taxonomy): Eukaryota > Metazoa > Chordata > Mammalia > Primates > Cercopithecidae > Colobus > Colobus angolensis. The sequence continues at coordinate 6,867,280 of NW_012114555.1, forward strand.
TCACTCTTATTGCCCACAAGCATGATAACAATGTTACTATCAGCATGATCTCTCAGTTCTTTCAGCCACCGCTCTACATTTTCGTATGTGAGATGTTTAGCAATGTCATAAACCAATAAGGCACCTACAGCTCCACGATAATATGCTGATGTTATAGCTCGGTATCGCTCTTGCCCTGCTGTGTCCCATATCTGTGCCTTTATTGTTTTTCCATCAACCTGGATACTTCTTGTTGCAAACTCTACTCCAATGGTGCTCTTGCTTTCCAGATTAAACTCATTTCGAGTAAATCGAGACAGGAGATTACTCTTTCCAACGCCAGAATCTCCAATAAGGACAACTTTAAAGAGGTAGTCGTATTCGTCGTCGCGGGTGCCCATTGCGCGGCCAAGGAGCGAAAGGCTAAATATAATGTTTTTATCCAAGTATACAATGCATGTTAATCATATCAAGGTAGTTAGGATATCTGTTACCTCAAGCATTTATAATTTGGGGGGAGTTAGGAACATTGTAATTACATTCTTTTCATTATTTTTTAAAATACAATAAATCATTGTTGATTTATGTAGTCACCTTGTCGTGCTATCAAATAGCTTATGTTATTCATTCTATCTGACTATATTTTTGTACCCAATAGCTATTCCCACTTCTTCCTTGCACCCTCTAGCTACCTTTCCCAGCCTCTGGTAACCACCATTCTACTCTCTGTCTCCAGGAATTCAGTTGTTTTAATTTTTAGCCCCAACATATGAGTGAGAACCTGTAAAATTTGTCTTTTTGTGCTTGGATCATTTCACTTAACATAATGTCCTCCAGTTCCATTAATGTTGTTGTAAATGACAGGATCTCCTTTTTGTGACTAAATAATACTCCACTGTGTATATGTACCACACTTACCACACTTTTAAAATATTATTCATCTTTTGATGGATACTTGAGTCAATTCCAAATCTTGGTTATAGGGAATAATGCTGCAATATACGTGAGAGTGCAGCTATCTCTTCGATATACTGATTTTTTACTTTGGGGTACATACAGAGCAATGAGATTGTTGGATCATATGGTAGTTCTATTTTTAGTTTTTTGTGAAACCTCTATACTGTTCTTCATAGTGGCTATACTAATTTACATTACCATTCACACTATATAAGTGTTCCCCTTTCTCAGCATCCTCGCCAGCATTTGCTTGTCTTTTGGATAAAAGCCATTTTAACTGGAGCAAGATTAATTATGTTGAACATTTTTCATATACGTGTTGGCCATTTGTATGTCTTCTTTTGAGAAATGTCTATTCAGATCTTTTGCTCACTTTTAAATTGAATTTTTGTTTTCCTTTTGAGTTGTTTGTTGTCCTTATATATATTCTGACTATTAATCCCTTGTCAAATGGGTAGTTTTCATATATTTTCTCCCATCATGTGGGTTGCCTCTTCACTTTCTTGACCATTTCCTTTGCCATGTTGAAGTTTTTTAACTTCATGTGATCCCATTTATCCATTTTTGTTTTGGTTGCTCATGCTGTTGAGAGATTATTCAAGAAATCTTTTACCAGGCAAATGTCCTGGAGAGCTTCCCCAATTCTTCAAGTAGTTTCAGAGTTTCTGGTCTTAGATTTAACAGTTTAATCCATTTTGATTTGATTTGATTTTTGTATATGGTGAGAGATAGGAGTCTAGTTATATTCTTCTGCATACAGATATTCAATTTTCCCTGCACCATTTTTTGGAGAGACTGTCCTTTCTCCAATGTATGTTCTTGTCATCATTGTTGAAAATAAAATTCACTGTAGATGTATGAATTTATTTATGGGTTACCTATTATATTCCATTGATCTATGTGTCTATTTTTATGCACATACCATGATATTTGGGTTACTATAGCTCTGTAGTACAATCTGAAGTCAGGTAATGTGATTTCTTCAGTTTTGTTCTTTTTGCTCAGAATGGCTTTGGCTATTTTGGTCTTTGATTTTATACAAATTTTGGTGTTTCTTTATTTTTATGAAGAATGTCATTGGTATTTTGATAGGGATTGCATTGAATCTGTAGAATGCTTTGAGTAGTATGATTATTTTAATAATATTGATTCTTCCAATCAATGAACATGCATTATTTTCCATTTTTGTGTCCTCTTCAAATTTTTTCATCAATGTTTTATAATTTTCATTATAGAGATCTTTTTTTTTTATGAGTAAATTACATTTAATGTTTTCTTATTAGGTTCCAGATATGTTTAAAATACACTATAATTTTAATAAAATTATTAAAGGTATTGTGTTAGGGTTCTTTAGAGGGACAGAACTAATAGGATAGATATATAAATGAAGGGAAGTTTATTAAGGAGTATTGACTCTCATAATCAGAAGGCAAAGTCCCACAATAAGCCATCTGCAAGCTGAGGAGCAAGGAAGCCAGTCTGAGTCCCAAAACTTCAAAAGTAGGGAAGCTAACAGTGCAGCCTTCAATCTGTGGTCAAAGGTCCGAGAGCCCTTGGCAAACCACTAGTGTAAGTCTGAGTCCAAAAGCTGAAGAATTTGGAGTCTGATGTTCGAAGACAGGAAGCATCCAGCACGGGAGAAAGATGAAGGCCAAAAAACTCAGTCTAGTCCTTCCACATTCCTCTACCTGCTTTTATTCTAGCAGAACTGGCAGTTGATTACATGGTGCCCACCCAGATTGAGGGTGGGTCTGCCTCTCCCAGTCCACTGACTCAGATGTTAATCTCCTTTTGCAACACCCTCACAGACACAAACAGAAACAATACTCTGCATCCCTCAATCCAACAAAGTTGAACATTCAATATTAACCATCAGATGTATAAAAATTATTTCTTCATACACTTAAATAAACTGAGAGAAAGATATCCTGATTACAGTTAAAGATTCTATGGCACAGAGTGTCTAAAGTAGCAAGTCTAATATCATGAAACAAGTGGTTAGTTGGTATTGAAATTTGAGTCAAGGTGATTGAATGTTTGATTGAACTGATCAGCAAAGCAATGCTTCACCTAACAGGTGATATTTTTAAAATCTTCACGAATTGATTTATTAAATATTTATTTGATATTTACTATTGGTGTGTGCACTTTCACCATTTATAGATGGGATTATATTCTTAAATAATTTACCACCCAAGGGGAAAATACTAGGTATATCATTAAGTTTAATGATATATGTATATATCATTAAATGCAAGGTATAGTACACTGAAATAGTTAAAATTGCTATGCATGTTAAGAGGGCAAGAAGTTAAAATGACTAAAATTTTTGGAGTACATCATTTGGCTTAAATTGCATGATCATGTAAATGTATCACCTCTTTTCTAATGGGTACATTTTATTATTCTTTTTTCTAGATGAGATCACTGAAAGTGAGAACTGCTAAAGTTGGCCCAAAGTCACACAGCTGGTGTGAGGTAGAGCTGTGTCTAAATTTACTGGTCTAACGTAAAAGCTTGGGTTCTTTTCTTTTTTTTTTTTTTTTATTATACTTTCAGTTCTAGGGTACATGTGCATAACGTGCAGGTTTGTTACATATGTATACTTGTGCCATGTTGGTGTGCTGCACCCATCA
>NW_012114555.1:6876326-6884494 GCF_000951035.1 Colobus angolensis palliatus
CATCTTGCTCCGCCCCCCCCATTATAGAGATCTTTCATTTCTTTGGTTAAGTTTATTTTTGGGTATTATATTTTATACTTGTAGCTATTGTAAATGGAATAACTTTCTTGATCTCATTTTCAGGTTGTTTAATGTTGGCATATATGAATGCTACTGATTTTATTTACTTATTTTGTATCTTTACTGAATTTGTTTATCAGTTTTAACAATTTTTGGTAGAGTTCTTAGGTTTTTCTAAGATCATATTTACAAACAATAATAATTTGACTTTTGTTTTGATTTTAATGCCCTTTTATTTATTTCTCTTTTGTAATTGCTCTAGCTAGGATTTCCTGTAGTATATTGAATAACAGTAATGAAAGTAGGCAACCTTGTCTTGTTACAGTTGTTAGAGGAAGGGCATTCAATTTCTCTTCATTCACTATGATACTAGCTGTGATTCTGTTGTATATGGCTTTTATTGTGTTGAGGTAGCTTCCTTCTGTACTCAGCTTTGTGTGTGTGTGTGTGTGTGTGTGTGTGTGCATGTGTGTGTGTGTTGTTTGTTTTTTTCTGTGTTTTGTTTTTATTTTTTGAGACTCTGTCGCCCAGGCTGAAATGCAGTGGAGCAATCTCGGCTCACTGCAAGCTCTGCCTCATGGGTTCACGCCATTCTCCTGCCTCAGCCTCCCAAGTAGCTGGGACTACAGGAACCCACCACCACACCTGACTAATTTTTTGTATTTTTAGTAGAGATGGCATTTCACCGTGTTAGCCAGGATGGTCTTGATCTCCTGACCTCGTGATCCACCCTCCTTGGCCTCCCAAAGTGCTGGGATTACAGGCATGAGTCACTGCGCCTGGCCTTTTGTGTTTTTTTTTTTAATCATGAAGAGATGTTGAATTTTTTCAAATGCTGTTTCAGCATTAACTGAAATGATCATATAATTTTGTCCTTCATCCTGTTGATATGATGTATCACATAGGTGATTTTGTATATGTTGAAGCAAGGAACTAATTTGTTGCGAGACACACATCTACAAAACTGACACAAGGAAAAAAGAGAAAATTTAAATAGCCCTACAACTGTCAAAGAAATTGCGTTCATAATTTGTAAAGTTTGCAGAAAGAAACCATCACATTTAGATAGCTATACTGGGGAATTTAAACTTGTAAGGAGGAAATAATCTCATTTTTCCACAAGCACTTCCAGAAAATAATAAAACTGACGAGACATTACCAGAATGTCTATGATCGTATGTTACCAACATCTGCCATAAACACAGATGAACAGAATATTAGCAAATGAAATCAGTAATATGTAAAAATCATAATAAAACATGACCAAGTAGAGTTTATTCCAAGAATGTAAGATAGTTTCAACATCCAAAAATCAATTAGTCAAGCTGTTGCTATTTGCTGATGATATAATTGCATATGTAGAAAACCCTAAAGACTCCTCCAAAAAGCTCATGAAAGTGATAAATAAATTCAGCAAAGTTTCAAGATACAATATTAATGTACACAAATTAGCAGACTGCTATACACCAATAGTGACAAAGCTGAGAATCAAACCAGGAACTCAACCTATTTTACAGTAGCTACAAAATAATACAATACAATGCAATACAATACAATACAATACTACAATAATACAATACTTAGGAATATACCTAACCAACGAGGCAAAAGAACTCTACAAGGAAAACTATGAAGAAATCACAGATGACACAAACAAATGGAAACACATCCCATGCTAATGGATGAGTAGAATCAATATTGGGAAAATGACCATACTGTCAAAAGCAATATACACATTCAGTACAATTCCCATCAAAATACCACCACCATTCTTCACAGAATTATAAAAAACAATCCTAAAATTTATATGGAACCAAAAAAGAGTTCACATAGCCAAAGCAAGACTACAGAAAAAGAACAAATCTGGAGGCATGACATTACCTGACTTCAAAGTACACTATAAGGCTATAGTCACCAGAACAGCATGGTACTGTTATAGACCACGCTGTTATAGGCACATAGACCAATGGAACAGAATAGAGAACTCAATAATATAGTCAATTACTTACAGCCAACTGATTTTCAACAAAGCAAACAATAACATATAGTGGAGAAAGGACACCCTATTCAAATGGTGCTTAAGTATTTGGCAAGCCACATGTAGAAGAATGAAACTAGATCCTCATCTCTTACCTTATACAAAAATCGACTCAAGATGTATCAAGGACATAAATCTAAGACCTGAAACCATAAAAATTCTAGAAGATAACGTTAGAAAAGCCTTTCTAAACATTGGCTTAGGCAAAGAATTCGTGACCAAGAACTCAAAAGCAAATGCAACAAAAACAAAGATCAATAGATGGGACTGAATTAAACTAAGAAGTTCTGCACAGCAAAAGAAACAATCAGCAAAGTAAACAGACAACCCACAGAGTGAGAGAAAATCTTTGCAATCTATATATCTGACAAAGGACTAATATCCTAAATCTACAAGAAATTCAAACAAATCAGCAAGCAAAAACAAACAATCTCATCAAAAAGTGGGCAAAGGACATGAAGACAATTCTCAAATAAAATAAATAAATGGCCAAGCAACATCCAGAAAAATGCTCAGCATCACTAATTATCAGGGGAATGCAAATAAGAACCACAATGTGATACCACCTTACTCCTATAAGTATGACCATAATCAAAAAATGGAAAAAACTAATAGATGTTGGTGGGGGGAGTGGTGAAAAGGGAATACTTTTACATTGCTGTTGGGAATGTAAACTAGTACAACCATTATAGAAAACAGTGTGGAGATACCTTAAAGAACTAAAAGTAGAACTACCATTTGATCCAGCAATCCCACTACTGGGTATCTACCCAGAGGAAAAGAAGTCATTATACAAAAAAAGATATTTGCACACGCATGTTTATAGCAGCACAGTTCACAACTGCAAAATCATGGAACCAACCCAGATGCCTATCAATCAATGAATTTATACAAAAAAAGATATTTGCACACGCATGTTTATAGCAGCACAGTTCACAACTGCAAAAATATGGAACCAGCCCAAATGTCCATCAATCAATGAATAACAAAATTGTGTGTATGTGTGTGTGTGTATATATATATATATATATGTATATATATGTATATATGAAGCATGGTACTGGTATAAAAATAGGCACATAGACCAATGTGCCTGTATATACCATGGAATACTACTCAACCATAAAAAGGAAGAAAATAATGGCATTCTCAGCCGCCTGGATGGAATTGGAGATCATTATTCTAAGTGAAATAGCTCAGGAATGGGAAAACCAAACATCTTATGTTCTCACTCATAAGTGAGAGCTAAGCTGTGAATATGCAAAGGCATAAGAATGATATAATGGACTTTGGTGGCTCGGGGGAAATGGTGGGAGGGGTGTGAGGGATAAAAGACTACAAATTGGGTACAGTGTATACTGCTCGGGTGATGGGTGCACTAAAATCTCAGAAATCACCACTAAATAACTTATTCATATAACTAAACACCACCTGTTCCCCAAAGTAAAAAATCAAAAAAAAAAAAAACTTATTTATGTAACTAAACACCACCTGTTCCCCTATGGGAAAATTTTTTAAAAAAATTAATTAGTATAGTATACCAAACTAACAGAAAAAAGGAGAAAAATCTTATGATCATATTGATAGATGCAAGAATATTTGACAATGTTTGAAGCATGCATTCATGATAGCAATCAGTCAGCAAACTAGAAACAAGGCATTTGCTCGATCTGATAAATGGCCTCTTCACTAAACTGTTAGCCAACATAATTCTTAATGGTCAAACTTTTAACCCCTTTCTCATATGTTCTAGAAGTAGGCAAACACATCTAATCTCACCAGTTCTATTCAAAATTGTACTTCAAATCCTAGCCAGTGAAGGGCAAGAAAATCGCCGCAAATGTATATGAATTAGGAAGGAAAAAGTAATATACTGTCTTCATTCTCAGCTGATATAATTTTCTATGTAGGAACTCTATGCAGGAATTTATAAATAAGCCATAAAATGAGTAAATTTTAGCAAATCACAAGATTTAAAAATATGCTGTATTTCTATTTATTACTAGTGAATAATTGGAAAGTAAAATTTAAAGTAATACAATTATGAAAACAAAATGCTTACAAATAAATACAGTGACAGATATGCAAGACTTCTAAACTGAAAACTACATGACAACCATGAGCAAATATATTATAAAAATGGACTGGACGACTCCATAGTGTTAAGATGTCATTATCCCCAGAATGTTCTATAAATTCAACCTCAATCAAAATCTTAGCAAGCTTTTTGGTAGAAATTGACAAGGTAATTTTAAGAATTATATGGGAGTGCAAAAAACCTAAAATAACTGAGACAATTTTCAAAAAAAAGCAACATTTTATGACTTACATTGTCCAGTTTCCAGAATTACTATGAAACTATAGTAATCTAAAAAGTGCAGTGCTGGCATATGTGTAAAGAAAAAGACCAGTGAAAAACGACAAAGGCTAGAAATAGACCTTCCCAAACAGAGTGACTTGATTTACTACGGTGATGCCAAAGCAATTCAGTGGGCAAAGAAACACTGTTCACCAAATGTGGCTGGAACAACTGGATAGCCACATGGAAGAAAACAGACATTGATGCCTCCCTCACATTTTACACAAAAATAAATTCAATTTGAATCATATACATAAACATAAAAGCTAGAACCATTAAGCTTCTAGAAAAAGCCAGGAGAATATACTTCTGACCTTGGTATAAACAAAGCATTTTGACAGGTTACAGAAAATAGTAAGTACAAAAGGAAAAAAATTGATAAACTAAACTTCATGAAAATTAATAACTTCAGCTCATCAAAACACATCATTAAGAAAATGAATAAAAACCCCATTGGCTGAGAGAATATATTTGGAATACATCTATCTGACAAAGGACTTATATTCAGAATATAAAGGACTCCTACAAACAACCCAACTTTAAAATACATAAAATACTTAAATTGTTCTCAAAGGAAAATATGCAAATGGTCAATAAGCACATGAAAATGTGGTCAGCATTGTAGTAGTCAGGTGTATTAGTTCTCACACTGCAAATAAAGACATACCCAAGACCGGGTAAGTTATAAAAGAAAGAGGTTTAATTGACTCACAGTGTCATATGGCTGGGGAGGCCTCATAATCATGGCAGAAGGTGATGGAGGAGCAAAGTTACAGCTTACATGGCAGCAGGCAAAAAGAGCTTGTGCAGGGCAACTCCTCTTTATGAAACCATCAGATCTCGTGGGACTTATTCACTATCATGAGAACAGCATGGGAAACACCCGTCCCCATGATTCAATTACCTCCTGCCAAGTGCCTTCCACAACACATGGGAATTATGGGAGCTACAATTCAAGATGAGATTTGGGTGGGGACACAGCCCAAGCATATCATCAGGAAAATTAAAATTAAAACTGCAATGATATACCTCTGTACTCATCTGGAATGATTACATTAAAAACACTGAGGAATCTTAATGTTTTTAAGGATATTAAGGAACTGGAACTCTCAAACATTGGTTGAACAATGGTAGTACAACCATCCTGAAAGTAGTTTGAAAGTTTCTTGTAAGCTTAAATACCTACCTCATCTATGTTCCATCACTTTTACTACTAGATACCTAGCTTACATAAATGAAAACTTATATCAATAAAAAGGCTTGTACCAAAATGTTTATAGCAGCTTTACAATAACCAAGAAATGAAAACAATGTGGTATCCATCAAAGGAAGAATGAATCAGAAAACTGTGGCATATTCATACAATTCAGCAATAAAACTGAATAACCTACTGATAGAATAATATGGCTGAATCTCAAAATACGCTATATGATAGAAAACAGACACAAAGGTGTACTCACTGCATAGCTTCACTTATGAGGCATTTTAGAATAGGCAAAACTGATCTGTTGTGGTAGAAGTAAGAAGTGGGGTACCCTCTGGAGGAAGATAATTTTCTTCAAAGTGGCATGAGAGGATTTGTTTGGGTAATGAAGTTATTTTTATATCTGAATAGGTTGTGGGTTACACAGTTTAGGCATTTGTCAAAACTCATGGAACCATTCAGCCAAGGCCTGTGCATTTTACTGTATGAAAATTATATCTCAACTTTTTTCAAAAAAAAGAAATAATTATAATATAGCATTTATGAATTAAAAAATCCCTTTGTATAAAAAATATTTTATTCGATTGGCCAAGATTCATTATTGCAAACAACAGTAAGACTCTTGCTAGGGTATTTAAGGATATTTAGTAGTGTGTGGAATATTCAGAAAGGTCAGGGAATCAGGCTTCCATACCCCCAAGTCAGGAATAAAACAAAAGGAGTATCACCCAGCCACACCATGAGACAGTTCTAGGAGAAGTTCTCCCTCTGCTGCCATCTGCTACTAGGCACTTAGTATGCCAGGATAGAACCTGCATCAATGCTACTCCAGAGAACCAGATGTCTTTACTACTGTAGTTGTGAGAAGATATCATTTCCTTATGTGAGGCTGCCGTCTCATATTGCTCACTTTGCTCTTTCAAGGTTTGTAGAGTAGAATCATGTGACTGGAACATGTGGAACCCTCACTGTAAAAGAACTGGGAAATACATGTTCTGGTTTCCAAAGAATAGATAGTGATATGGTTTGGCTCTGTGTCTTCACCCTGATCTCCTGTTGAATTGTAATTCCCAATATTGGAGGTGGGGTCTGGTGGGATATGACTGAACCATGAGGGTGGTTTCTAATGGTTTAGCACTATCTCTCTAGTGCTGTCTCTTGATAGAGTTCTAACGAAACCTGGTTGTTTGACCAATGTGTTGTGCCTCCCCCTTTGCTCTGTCTTCTTCCTGCTCCTTCCATGCAGACGTACTTACTTCCCCTTTGCCTTCCTCCATGATCGTAAGTTTCCTGATGCCTCCCCAGAAGCAGAAGCCTGTACAGCCTGCAGAACCATGAGCGGATTAAACCTGTTTTCTCTATAAATTACTTAGTCTCAGGTATGTCTTTATAGAAGTGTGAGAATGAACTAATACAGGCAGATAAGGTACAATATGGTATAATCCTAAATGGAGATAGGAGTGAGTGGTGAGCTAATCTAATTTATCTACCATAGCTCAACCTTTTCAGTACGTTGACTAGATACATTCTTTTCCATGTGCACAGTTTCGAACAACAAGTATAGTACAAGTATAGTACAACCACTAAACAGATTGAAAAATCCTTTACAGAAATAAAATTGTACTCACTGTATGTTGTCCAAAGGTAAGATGCAATGTCTTGTCAGTTATGACATTCAACGCTGGCTGGTGTTCTTTCTTACCTTAACTGAATCAAAGTCCTGCATTAGCATTTGATAACTTATAGACTAAGTAATAAAATTAACCACCACCAGTATACTCCAAAAATATAGCACCAAGAAGAAATTCAGTACTACAATTGGTCATGAGGACGTTGGTGATTATAATGCCCTTCCTCGACCATGTATTTCATGTTTTATTTTTCTTTACAAACACCTTGGCTGGTTGAGTTTTTTTCACCTGGTGGAATGAATGAATCATGCAGCTCTAAGGTATTAGAACGTTTGATGGACTCTCTATATGGTATTGCTTTATTGTACATTAACATTTTACACTGGACTTGGGAACACTAAAAGATACTTAATATTATCCCTAATAGTCTAGAATATTCTTCCTAACTCTCATTATATTGGATCAATTTTTCACTCCTAATTATGGTGAATAACTCTGTCCATCTCAAAACATAAGGATCTCAAAATGGCCATTGACAGTCCCAAATTTAATGTAATGAAAGAATTACTCTCTTGAGTACTCAGACCTACAAATGAACAGAGCCTAGTTTCCTAGAGATCATATATATGCATACCCTTTTTATTTTTTTTGTAAGTAGGCCAAACTAAAATATATGTAACAGTGTAAGATGCCATGCCTATTTTCACCCCTTAGTTCTATGAGAGGCACACTGCCGTGTATTGGCTGCTAGTCCATTGCATCATTCTTCTTTTTTTATATATATACTTTAAGTTCTAGGGTACATGTGCACAACGTGCAGGTTTGTTACATATGCATACATGTGCCATGTTGGTGTGCTGCACCCAGTAACTCGTC
>NW_012114555.1:6884544-6885701 GCF_000951035.1 Colobus angolensis palliatus
ACATGTGCCATTTTGGTGTGCTGCACCCAGTAACTCGTCATTTACATTAGGTGTATCTCCTAATGCTATCCGTCTCCCCTCTCCTGACCCCAGGAGAGACCCCAGTGTGTGATGTTCCCCATCATGTGTCCAAGTGTTCTCATTGTCCAATTCCCACCTATGAGTGAGAACATACAGTGTTTGGTTTTCTATCCTTGCGACAGTTTGCTCAGAATGATGATTTCCAGTTTCATCCATGTACCTACAAAGGACATGAACTCATCCTTTTTATGGCTGCATAGTATTCCATGGTATATATGTGCTACATTTTCTTATCCAGTCTATCATTGATGGACACTTGGTTTGGTTCCAAGTCTTTGCTATCATGAATAATGCTGCAATAAACATATGTGTTCATGGGTCTTTATAGCAGCATGATTTATAATCCTTTGGGTATATACCCTGTAATGGAATGGCTGGGTCAAATGGTATTTCTAGTTCTAGACCCTTGAGGAATCGCCACACTGTCTTCTACAATGGTTGAACTAGTTTACAGTCCCACCAACAGTGTAAAAGTGTTCCTATTTCTCCACATTCTCTCCAGCACCTGTTGTTTCCCTGACTTTTTAATGATAGCCATTCTAACTGGTGTGAGATGGTATCTCATTGTGGTTTTGATTTGCGTTTATCTGATGGCCAGGGATGATGGGTATTTTTTCATGTGTCTATTGGCTGTATAAATGTCTTCTTTTGAGAAGTGTCTGTTCATATACTTCACTCACTTTTTGATGGGGTTGTTTGATTTTTTTCTTGTAAATGTGTTTAAGTTCTTCGTAGATTCTGGATATTATCCCTTTGTCAGATGGATAGATTGCAAAAATTTTCTCCCATTCTGTAGGTTGCCTGTTCACTCTGATGGCAGTTTCTTTTGCAGTGCAGAAGCTCTTTTGTTTAATTAGATCCCATTTCTCAATTTTGGCTTTTGTTGCCCTTGCTTTTGGTATCTTAGACATGAAGTCGTTGCCCATGCCTATGTCCTGAATGGTATTGCCTAGGTTTTCTTCTATGGTTTTTATGGTTTTAGGTCTGACATTTAAGTCTTTGATCCATCTTGAATTAGTCTTTGTATAAGGTGGAAGGAAGGGATCCAGTTTCAGCTTTCTACATATGACTAGCCA
>NW_012114555.1:6886859-6900136 GCF_000951035.1 Colobus angolensis palliatus
GGTTTGCCAGTATTTTATTGAGGATTTTTGTGTCAGTGTTCACCAGGGATATTGGTCTAAAATTCTTTTTTTGTTGTTTCTCTGCAAGGCTTTGGTATCAGGATGATACTGGCCTCATAAAATGAGTTAGGGAGGATTCCCCCTTTTTCTATTGATTGGAATAGTCTCAGAGGGAATGGTACCAACTCTTCTTTGTACCTCTGGTAGAATTCGGCTGTGAATCCATCTGGTCCTGGACTTTTTTTGGTTGGTAGGCTATTAAATATTGCCTCAATTTCAGAGCCTGTTATTGGTCTATTCAGGGATTCAACTTCTTTGTGATTTAATCTTGGGACAGTGTATGTATCCAGGAATTTATCCATTTCTTCTAGATTTTCTAGTTTATTTGTATAGAACTATTTATAGTATTCTCAGATGGTAGTTTCTGTCTCTGTGGGATTGGTGTTGATATCCCCTTTATCATTTTTATTGCATCTATTTGATTCTTCTCTCTTTTCTTTGTCTTGCTAGTGGTCTATCAGTTTTGTTGATCTTTTCAAAAAACCAGGTCCTGGATTCATTGATTTTTTGAAGCATTTTTTGTGTTCTCTGTCTCCTTCAGTTCTGCTCTGATCTTAGTTATTTCTTGCCTTCTGCTAGCTTTTGAATGTGTTTTCTCTTGCTTCTCTAGTTCTTTTAATTGTGATGTTAGTGTGTCTATTTTAGATCTTTCCTGCTATCTTTGTGGCTTTATGTGTATTTCCTGAATTTAAATGTTGGCCTACCTTGTGAGGTAGGGAAGTTCTCCTGGATAATATCCCTAAGACTGTTTTCCAACTTGGTTCCATTCTCCCCGTCACTTTCAGATACACCAATCAGATGTAGATTTGGTCTTTTCACATAGTCGCATATTTGTTGGAGGCTGTGTTCATTTCTTTTTACTCTTTTTTCTCTAAGCTTCTCTTCTCACTTCATTTCATTCATCTGATCTTCAATCATTGATACCCTGTCTTCCAGTTGATCAAATTGGCTACTGAAGCTTGTGCATGTGTCATGTAGTTCTCATGCCATGGTTTTCAGCTCCATCAGGTCATTTAAGGTCTTCTCTATGCTGGTTATTCTAATTAGCCATTTGTCTAATCTTTTTTCAAGCATTTTAGCTTCTTTGCGATAGGTTCAAACATCCTCCTTTAGCTCAGATAAATTTGTTATTACCGATCGTCTGAAGCCTTCTTCTCTCAACTTGTCAAAGTCATTCTCCGTCCAGCTTTCTTCCCTTGCTGGTGAGGAGCTGTGTTTCTTTAGAAGAGAGGAGGCACTCTGATTTTTAGAATTTTCAGTTTTTCTGCTCTGGTTTCTCCCTATCTTTGTAGTTTTATCTACCTTTGGTCTTTGACAATGGTGACATACAGATGGTGTTTTGGTGTGAATGCCCTTTCTGTTTGTTAGTTTTCTTTCTAACAGTCAGGACCCTCAGCTGCAGGTCTGCTGGAGTTTGCTGGAGGTCCACTCCATACCCTGTTTGCCTGGGTATCACCAACAGAGGCTGCAGAACAGCAAATATTGGAGAACGGCAAATATTGTTGCCTGATCCTTCCTGTGGAAGCTTCATCTCAGAGGGGCACCTGGCTGTATGCGGTGTCAGTTGGCTCCTACTGGGAGGTTTCTCCCAGTTAGGCTACTCAGGGCTCAGGGACCCACTTGATGAGGCATTCTGTTCATTATCAGATCTCAAACTCCATGATGGGAGAACCAATACTCTCTTCAAAGCTGTCAGACAGGGATGTTTAAGTCTGCAGAATTTTGTCTGCCTTTTGTTCAGCTATGCCCTGCCCCAGTGGTGGAGTCTACAGAGGCAGTCAGGCCTCCTTGAGCTGGGATGGGCTCCACCCTGTTTGAGCTTCCCAGCTGCTTTGTTTACTTACTCAAGTCTCAGCAATGGCAGACACCCCTCCCCCAGCCTTGCAGCCACCTTGCAGTTGGATCTCAGACTGCTGTACTAGCAGTGAGCAAGGCTCCACGGGCATGGGACCATCTGAGCCAGGCGTGGGATATAATCTCCTGGTGTGCCATTTGCTAAGACCATTGGAAAAGCACAGTATTAGAGTGGGAGTGACCTGATTTTACAGATGCTGTCTGTCACGGCTTCCCTTGGCTAGGAAAGGGAATTCCCCAACTCCTTGTGCTTCCCAGATGAGGTGATGCCTCGCCCTCCTTCAGCTCACGGTCCGTGGCCTGCACTCGCTGTCCTGCACCTACTGTCCGACAAGCTCCAGTGAGAGGAACCTGGTACCTCACTTGGAAATGCAGAAATCACCCATCTTCTGTGTTGCTCACACTAGGAGCTGTAGACTGGAGCTGTCCCTGTCTGGCCATCTTGGAACCTCCCCATCCATTGCATCATTCTTTAAGATTTGTTTCTCCTCAGTAAACCCAAGGATGTTGCTAACAAAGTATGACCAAGAAAAAGGCCTGTGCCCTTGCTCTGCTACCATTTGGCAGGTTCATCACCTTCGGATGGGATATCATGTCAGGCTTAGAAATGGTCATTGTTGACGCAAGTGAGAATGAGCTCTTCATGGTCAGTCAGATGTAGTGAGAAGTTCACATTCTACACGTGAACATTGCCCATACTTCCACCTTGGTCACTTTGCTCATGAATACTTCTAGCAATCACTGCTATGGCTTTGGAAAGAGGTTATATGAATCCACAGAAGATAACATTTTTTAAACCTTACATGTAACGACTTCCTCCACTCTCCTCCCTGACAGTGGGAGCCCTGTGGTAAACATGGATAAGGTCATGCATATTCTTATGCTCTGAACTCATTTCTAGTGGTTCATCCATGTATTTATTTTCCAAATCTTATCAAATTTCAAATCTGGTTGTTTTTTTTTTTTATTTCTAAGACTGTGTTAACAGCCAATTCATGTAGCCCTCACTCATGAATTGTTGTAGAGACTCATCTCAGGCCTTCACTCCTTGATGAACAGGGAAGGTGAGATAGACTGCTCGTAGTTTGGTAAACTAGGAGCATTTCCTACTTAATTGTCCTTCAGGGCCTCAACTGAATATCACAGCATTATACTTTCAGCTCACCATATTATGAAGAACCTTCTGCAAGTCAGCTTTTTCCTTGGCCAGTCAGTCTATAATTAGTATTTGTTCATGAGAGCATAGATGCAGATTAAGGAGGACATGATAGTACCTTGGGGCTAGGCATATTGGGAGTGAGAGCCATTTTTGCAAATTATTAATATTTGTACCTCCAAGGATCTGCTCACGCTACATCTTGTATATTCAGCTTCCAGTTGACCATAGAATTCCAGGCACACCTGATTGTATGCTTTCTTTCATCAAACAAAAATAATTTATGATGGATAGCTTAGGGTACACAGCTATATATTTTTTCATTGTTAGGTGTTCACTCTCTACAAAGCCCCAGTAGCAAGCCAAGAACTATTTCTAAAACAAAGAATTACCTGCCAAAAGGGGCATAGATGTTTTCTCAGACCGACTGTGGTTCCCTTTCTAAGGCTCGTAATAGGTTCCATAGAATATCGTTGTCAACCACAGACATTTTAGGCACCATTATATCTACTAAATCATTAGAGCTGAAGGGCAAAGCTGCTTGAACTGGAGTTCACAATCCTCTGTGGAACCTGTAAGCCATATGAGTAACTCAGTAACTGAAAGCAGTACAACTGCATGAGGTGTGTGATGTTTCCAAAATTCAAAGACTACCGAATACTGTCCTTTCTTAATGTTAAAAAATGTGAAATGCAGCAACTTTTCTTTCAATTTGGAGAGGATATGTTGCCATGACCTAGGCCACTGTTCATGAACAAAGATATGGGAATTCAATGAGGAGCCTTTACCCTTTGTTTAACATACTAGAGTTTTGTTTGTTTACAGTCGTGTGCCATATAACAACATTGCAGTCAACAATAGACTGCGTACACAATGATGGTCCCATGAAATTATAGTAGAGCTGAGAAATTCCTATTAACTAGTGATGCTGTAGCCATAGTAATGTTGTAGTGCAATGCATTACTCACATGTCTGTGGTGATCCT
Organism: Colobus angolensis palliatus; assembly: GCF_000951035.1. Lineage (NCBI taxonomy): Eukaryota > Metazoa > Chordata > Mammalia > Primates > Cercopithecidae > Colobus > Colobus angolensis. Next base: position 6,890,915 of record NW_012114555.1, read on the forward strand.
GGTGTAAATAAACCTACTGCACTGCCCGGCATTTAAAAGCATAGCACGTACAATTATGTGCAGTATGTAATACTTGAAAATGATAATAAATGACTATTTACTGTTTTTCATGTTTACTATATTTTATCATTATTTTATAGTATACTCCTTCTATTTATTAAAAAAAATTGTAAAACAGCCTCAGGTGGTCCTTCAGAAGCAGGTCTTCTTCCAGAAGAAGTCACTGTTATATGGGAGATGACACCTTCATGCATGTTATTGCCCCTGAGGATCTTCCAGTGGAACAAAATGTGGAGATGGAAGAAAGTGATATCGATGACTCTGACCCTATGTAGGCCTAGACTAATGTGTGTGTTTGTGTCTTAGCTTTTTAACACAAATTTTAAAAGTAAACAATCAATATTTTTAAAAATAGAAAAAAAGTATGGAAAAACGAAAAAAATTTTTGTACAGCTGTACAATGTGTCTGCGTTTCAACCTAAGGGTTATTACAAAAGAGTCAGAGTTAAAAGAATAAAAAGTGTATAAAATAAAAATGTTGCAGTAAGTGAAGTTTAATTTATTGTTGAAGAAAGAAAAATATTTTTACAAATTTAGTGTAACCTAAGTGTACCTTGTGTATAAAATCTACAGTAGTGTACACTAATATCATAGACCTTCATATTAACTTACCACTCACTCATTGACTCACCCAGAGCAACTTGCAGTCCAGCAAGATCTATTCATGGTAAGTGCCCTATTCAGGTGTATCATTTTTCATATTTTATGCTGTATTTATTTCTACATTTAGTTATGTTTAGATACACAAATACCCTTGAATTGTAATTACCTACAGTATTCAGTACAGTCACCTGCTACACAGGTTTGAAGCATAGGAACACTAGGCTATACCATACAACCCAGGTGTGTAGTAGGTTACACCGTCTAGGTTTGTGTAAGTATACTCTAGGATGTTCACACAATGATGAAATCGCCTATGGACATAATTTTTCAGAACATCAACCCATCATTAAGTAACACATGACTGAATTTGTTTTTGTCATACAGATGAACTAGAATCTTAGTGGACTACCACATCTGTCATTCCTAGAAATGATACCACCTTGTTGCACAGCTCCAGGGGATACCATTAACCTGATGATAGTCACTGCGTCATGCAAAGATCCCTGATGGTCAAGCTAGCATCTTTTCTTCCTGAGCCCTGCCACAAATTATTGCTAGCTGTTTCATCTTGCCTCAGCCAGTTAAGCGCCACCCAGAGCTATCATCATTTTGATTACAATGAGGGAGCCTGTTCAATGGCAATGCCTCCTCCCTTTATGCAAAGTACATCCGCTTTTCTAAGAGGGTGGTGCTTTGCTCACCAATGTACTTTCCAGTCTTGTAGTGAAGAGAATGTCCTCTTTGATCTCTCAGGGGATATAAAGTGTGGGTAAATGGCTCACATATAATAGATTAACTACACATATTCAACGTCTTTAAACCTATTTATTTCTTTTTTTTGCGTGATCACAGGAATTCTGATGTTTTGATTTCACTTAGTCTACTCCCCATTTGAATACAGATTTTAGCCAACCAACAAGACAAGCAACTAGAACTATGAGTTGCTCCACCCAGCACATTAGGTGCAGAATTTTGGGCAAACGTATTTATATTAATAAATTAAGCCCAGTCTAAAATACTTACTGTATCTCCCTTAGAATCTGTCCTTACATAATCACCCATGCTTTTTGTTGACAGGTATTAGCAAACCTTGCAGTGTTTCGGCGTGCAAGTCTTCTCGTCTCAGGTTTGACTTTGTAATCCCCTATTCCTTAACCCCAGGAATGCTAGAATCTGCCTCTACATTTAGGCTTAGAGGTAATGAGAGTTAGTAGATGTTGGATAAGAGTTAATTACAAGAATCAGCTCCAAAAAGGGAGGTTTCTGACAGCAAAGGAGGTTCAGCAGAATTGGGAGGTTTAAGGTATAAAAAGTTATCCAAGTCATTGCAAGTGTTCTTCTTCCAATTTTCAGAGTATCATTGTTTCCCAATCAATACCCTAATTATCATGTAGGAGGCCTGGCTAAGAATTTAACCTATATTGTATTTCAGTAATATGAAAGATCACATTTTGGATCTGATTGTAGTCTCCATCAAATCAGCAGCAATAAAGGGTAATGTACTCTTATAATAAGAGTAATATACTCTTAGGACAGTTATAAAAACTCCTTAGTTCCATGACTGCATTTTAAGAATTTAAAACCACATGTTTATGCTTTAAATTTTTAACATCCTCCCACACCGTTACGAATTACCAGTCTACTCTGTACACTTCATGATAATGTTTGTTTTTCAGCACCCCTGTGCCATAGCCTTGCCTTCCATAGACACTGCATTGCAGAAAGCCACAAATGATTATTCCAAGTAACAATCTGTCACTCTGTGCGGTGGGCAGCCACTGTTACATTCTCTACTGACAATGGACACTCACTGTCTTCAAATTTAATTAGGTCAGTACCAACCTGAGATCTCCCTTTTCTTGAGTGTGTGTTACCGACAACCACTTATTTTAATAATTACCCTATTTGCTAGGATCTCTGGTTAGAAACAATACGATTCATTCTTGTTAGTTTAATAGGATTTGTTTTACAGGTTATCTTATTACAAATAAGTGAACTTCAGAATTGTATTTTGTGGGGATGATGCTGGAGAAGATAGGGAACAAATCACAGATGCCTTGTAACCAGAAAAAACACATCAAAGAAACACATCTTTCAAACACAATGAGTATCCATTGTCATTAGAGAATGCAACACTGGTCACCCATTATGCAGAATGGCAAAATAATTACTTGGAATGATCATTTGCAGTTTCCAGAAAGGTAGTATTTATTGAAGGCAAGACTTTGCTACAGGGGCTGCTGAGTAACACCACCATCAATACCACAGGACTGTTCTAGCAGGAATTCCTGTGTCACTCTCCTCCCGCTACATCCACGTTTTCACAGACCACACACTAGAACCTGCACCTTCACTGTCTCAGAAGAATCAAGCATTTCTGCCATGAGTCTCTCCAAGTAATATCATCACATCACTTTACTCTCTTCCACTAAATCTCATCTAACCCACATGCAGAGCTGTATTAGTCCGTTCTCACAATGCTAAAAGATACTACCTGAAACTGGGCAATTTATGAACAAAAGAAGTTTAATTGACTCACAGTTCTGCCTGGCTGGAAGGTCTCAGGAAACTTACAACCATAGCAGAAGGTGAAGGGGAAACAAGACACATCTTACCTGGTGGCAGGAGAGAGAGAGACAGAGTGAGAGAGAGATAGAGGAAGCACCAGACACTTATCAAACAACCAGGTCTTGTGAGAACCCACTCACTACCACAACCAACAGCAAGGGGGAAATCTGCCCCCATGATCCAATCACCTCCCAGTTGGTTCCTCCCTCAACATGTGGTGATTACAATTTGAGATGATGTTTGCGGGGACACAGAGCCAAACCATATCAAGAACTAAACTTGCAAAGGATGCATGTTTTTAGCTTTCTAGTTTCTAGATTTCCGAAAGAGATGTTAGAAACAGGTTAGAATACACGCTGAATAACTCACAGATTTGTCTACATAGAAAAGTTCTACATGGCACCTGTAAAAATGTTCATGATGATTATCTGTGGCTGGGATTGTGAATAACTTATATTCCCATTTTGCCTGTTTATATTTCTAAATTGTCAATAATAGACATGCATTCTTTATGAAATAAATATTTGATTTTTAAAAACTCAATAAAAAGACAAGAAGTAAAATGATGTCTTTTATTTTTCAAACACTATGACTATTAGATTGGCATTTATATGTAACAACACGCTAAACCCACTCTTCCAGAGCCAAAGGACCCATATATCACTATTGCAGTCTGTTTTTCCACTAAAGGTTTATAGATTGATGGATTGATTCAACAAATAATAATGCATTACAAATACATGGTTATTACTGTGCAGGTTCTGGAGATGCAAAAATGAATGAGGTATGGTGGCTTTCCACCATATGCTGTCTAGAAACAGGGATAGATAAACAACGAAAAGTAATAAAGAATTATCAGTGGCAAGATTGGCCTGTATACCTTGAGTTCACAATACATGTACATGGGGTTCATAATATATGCATACATCAGTTCACAATAGAAATGGTACAATTTCTACTAAAAGGAAGAAATGGAGAATTATGACAAACAGCAAAGAGGTTGTCAGTTACTCTGAACTTAATCTTGAAAAGTAAATGCATATTTAATATATAGACAAGGGAAGGTGAGAGAACAGCGTGAATAATGCATCCTACCTCAGCACAACCCACTTCAGCATTACACATTACTTTATGATTCTTCTCATTGGTCTCTTTCAGGGAGTAATTAAGATTTATAAATATCACAATTTATTCTCAGAGAAGATCACTGAGCCATTGAGGTAGAATTTGGGATATGAAATATCCTCATAACCAGACTACAAATAATTAGAGAGACAGCATAGAGCAAATCTAGGAGTTTGCAGTCTACAACCAAGCATAGTTGGTTTAGATTCTGGTCCCACAACATATATCTAATCCTGGGAAAATAATTTAGTTATTCTAAATCTCAGTTTCTCACCAATAATTCTAAATAATATTCTAAACCAATATTTCCCATAGAATGTATACCAAAACAGTATAGCCTCTTGAGGTTGAGATTATTTAATAAGATAACATCTATAGGAATCCACCTGGTCAATTTCTGATTTATGAAAAGTACTCAAATATTGGCTGATATAATTAGCCTTTATTTGACTTAGCTTTTATTGTGTGATTCTGGACATATAAATCCTATGCTATCTCTTTCTCCATGGAAATTTAATCAACACCAGACAACACTTATGATTAATTAATAAAACAGATTACTTGAAAAACACAAAATCCTCTAGATCATCATGGGTTTTTAACATAATAATATTGCTTGAACTGATAGATTTGTTGTAACGTCGATTTCAATGACACACAAGGTGTAGATTACTTAGGGAAAATAAGAAAACCTCATGTTCACTGGCACACAAACAGACTGTTGTATAGGCAACAGTTATGTTGAAAACTCGATCAACTCAGCAGGAGAAAAAGAAATTCAGCACATAATTAGCTCAAAGTGTTGAGCTCTCTTTTCTATTTTTTACCTGGATGTGCTGGAGTCTTGCACAAACTGCTCATAGTTACTACACTCAATTCCATGGCCATGAAAGAAACCACTAACTGTACCAGTGTACCAACTAAAATGTATCTCAAGGCATAAAAAAGGGAGGTACTATGAATAATATGGAAGAAAATGGACTGTCACTTGTTTCAGTATATCTTAGTGAAGAAGCAATAGAACTTAATGGTAAGTGGTGAAGACATTGGCAACAACAGAATGTCTGATTTGCAATGCCAGCTCGTCCATTTGTTACCCATGTGAACTTGGACAAGCTTAATTTTTCTTTGTCTTAATTTTCTCTACCATAAAATTGGAATAATAGGACCTCACAGGGCTACAGAAATTAGTACATCCAGAGTGCTTAGAATAGTGTCTAGCTTATACAAAGTGACTTTCAATAAACATTAATTATTTTTATGCTTAAGATCACTAATCATCAGAGAAATGCAAATCAGGACACAATGTAATATTACCTGACACCCGTTAGAAAGTCTATTTTTTTTTTAAAGACAGACTAAAGATAGCAAATTTTGATAAGGATATGGAGAAAAGAAAATGCTTGTATATTGTTGATGGTAATGTAAATGAGAATATGGGAATAAATGTGGAAAACAGTATAAAGATTCCCCAAAAACTAAAAATAGAATCAACTTATGATCCAGCAATCCCATTTCTGGGTATATATCCAAAGGAAATGAAATAAGCATCTTGAAGAGATACCTGCACCCTCATGTTCACTGCAGCGTTATTCAGAATAGCCAAGATAGACAATCCACCCAAATGGGGGGGGTGGGGAAAATGGGCATATATTGTTTTAAGAGTACAAAGTTAAATCTCACATATATTTGACATCACCCCAATTCCCCATGATGGTGCAGGGGTTCCTCCACTCCCTTGTAAAATCCAAGCCAGATTTTTCCCAGATCATTCCTCTGTCCTTTCCTATGATCTCCTCACAACTTACCAGTTCAAGGTTTTATCTCCATTCTTGGACTTTTTGAACAGTTGCAACTCTACTGATCAAATTAATCTACAGAAGTTGATAATGTTTTGATGTAAGAATAGAGAAATAATATATCTCTCTAGATTATGTGTTTTCTATTATAATGGGGAATACAGTGCCTGTAACCAAAATAACTCATAATGGTTGTTTTAGCCTGTTGGGGAAATGATTTTGGAAGAAATGTTTATTTAGACCTTCTCAAATCATTTAAACTCCTGTGAAACCTTTGTCTAATGGATGAAATTACGAGGAAGAAAAGGAGAAAGAATCCAGCCCTCCAGTAGTAGGCATTTTACATAACAGTTAATGACTCTTAAGTCCTTTTTTTTTTCTTTCAAGACTGAGTTTCACTCTTGTCACCCAGGCTGGAGTGCAACAGCACGATCTCAGCTCACTGCAACCTCCGCCTCCCAGGTTCAAGCGATTCTTGTATCTCAGCCTCCCAAGTAGCTGTGATTACAGGCACGTGCCACCATGCCCAACTAATTATTGTATTTTTAGTAGAGACAGGGTTTCACCATGATGGCCAGGCTGGTCTAGAACCCCTAACCTCACGCCATCTGCCCTCTTCGGCCCCCCAAAGTGCTGAAATTACAGTCGTGAGCCACCTTGCCCAACCTCTTAAGTCCTTTTTAAGTTCCACACTACTGTATATACGTTAGCTCATTTAATTCTCACAACTGTATAGAATAGGTAATGTTAATAGTCTTATTTATGAATGAGGAAATAAGAGACATAGACTAAGTGAGGTCACACTGCTAGTCATACTGCAAAGCAAAATTCAAAACCGGGCACTCTAGGTTGGAAGCCTACTCACTTTACTAGTCTGCAGTACCACCCACCATGAAGCAGCTCATTCAGTCACTACAAAAGCCATGAACGATATCAGTATTCGTTCTACTTAATGGGAAAAATATTTGCCCAAGGTCCCTCAACAAGGAAATAGAATTGGGATTCAATTTTAGTCCTGCCTGTTCCCAAAGGCTGTGTCATTTCCACTATACCAAGCAGCTTCTATGTGGCTCTCAAGTTCCCTTTGCAGCTTTAATTTCTCTTACACTGATTTCCTTGCAATAGAGTTGATATATATAGGCACCTCAGGCAAAGTGGCACAGGTATTTGGCATTTGCTTTTCTCGTGATATCCAGCTGTGGGTGGGGTCTAACTCCTTAGGAATATATTCCACTGTGCTCTCAACAAAACTAGTAATTGTGGCATCTTCTAGCATTTAGGCTGCCTAATGGCTAACTTAAAAAGCTAAAGGTAACTTTACTCAGATAAAGTAATTCTGTCTGCACTCCTCTATAGTAATTTAATGTCTTGTAATTCTGTACACCATTAAGGAGCAATTAAAAGCAAGCATGCTAGGTTTCGGTTCTCTAAACATCGCAGTGCAAAGTCACAGAGCCTGAGTCCCATTTCATTTGTTTTTAGAGGCAATGCAATCAGGACACGAGTCTTACTTCTTTCTTTCCCCATTTCCCATTATCCTTCATATCCTTCTTGCCATCTAAGGTACATGTGTCCCCTTAACAATCCTTCAGAAAGAAAGAATTTGGCATGAAACAGATGTGGGGTGTGGGAAGGGGGTGGAGGAAATAATGACAACAGCATACTCCAGAGAGATCCTGATTTCCACCTGATTTCCAGAACGATACCCTTCTCTTGAATTCTTTTTCTCTGGCTTCTGACTACAAGTGACTGAATTAGCCTTTCATAACACTGAGGGAAGGGACTGAAACAGAAAAAAAAAAAAAAAAAGGCCCTGAGAGGAAAATTCATTGGAGGAAGCATAAATGACAATGATGTGTACTAGATTTTTTTTTTTTTTTTCTGAGAGCAGGTTTTATTAGAAAAAAGAAGAGGGGAGCTCGCCTCTTTGAACGCCTCTCTCCCTCCCACCAGCATTGGGATAAACTTGACAGACATTAACCTTCACCAGGCTCCTGTGAGCTAGGTATTTGCCATCTGGATTTTACAGATGATGAAATCAAAGAGGCTCGATTACTTGCCTCAGGGCATACAGTTAGAGAGGAACAAAAGCAGGAGTCAGGCCTGACTCTAAAAGCTGGTCTCTCTTTGGAGGTCATCAACCTGACAGTTAACAACTTGATTAACAAATACGTTTTGAGCATGATACTGAGACTGGAGATAGAATAAAGTCTACGACGTGAATGCTGCCCTCTGTTGGAGGAGGGTAGAACTTACAACTTTATTTTCTGTTGGTATTTGCAGCGACCCCTGTTAGAGCAACACAATTGGCCTCTTGTGTCAACCTTCCTGGTCATTCCCCCAGGGCAGGAGACGGGCCCCAATAATTGGTAAGTTAGGAAACAAGATATTGAACACAGTGTAGCCCTCTTTCTTCTGTCTTGGGGACTGTCTGCTGGCAGAGAGGTCATATCCTTTCTTATTCACTCTAATTTTAGGCTTAAAAGCCTTTCCCCTGTGAGCAGGTTGGGTCTCCAGTTCCGTCGCTGAAGTATGAGTAGCTTTCTTTTTATTTTTTTTAATTAATAGATAAATTAATTTATTTTTTATTATACTTTAAGTTCTAGGGTACGTGTGCATAACGTACAGGTTTGTTACATATGTATACATGTGCCATGTTGGTGTGCTGCACCCATTAACTCGTCATTTACATTAGGTATATCTCCTAATGCTATCTCTCCCCTCTCCCCTCACCCCACAACAGGCTCCAGTGTGTGATGTTCCCCACCCTGTGTCCAAGTGATCTCATTGTTCAATTCCCACCTATGAGTGAGAACGTACGGTGTATGGTTTTCTGTCCTTGCAATAGTTTGCTTAGAATAATGGTTTCCAGCTTCATCCATGTCCCTGCAAAGGACATGAGCTCATCCTTTTTTATGGCTGCATAGTATTCCATGGTATATATGTGCCACATTTTCTTAATCCAGTCTATCATTGATGGACATCTGGGTTGGTTCCAAGTCTTTGCTATTGTGAATAGTTCTGCAATAAACATGCGTGTGCATGTGTCTTTACAGCAGCATGATTT
>NW_012114555.1:6903739-6990121 GCF_000951035.1 Colobus angolensis palliatus
ATTTAAGGTTAATATCGTTATGTGTGAATTTGATCCTGTCATTATGAGGTTAGCTGGTTATATTTAGTTGATGCAGTTTCTTCATAGCATCAATATTCTTTACAATTTGGCATGTTTTTGCAGTGGCTGGTACTAGTTGTTCCTTTCCACATTTAGTGCTTCCTTCAGGAGCTCTTGTAAGGCAGTCCTAGTGGTGACATAATCTCTCAGCATTTGTTTGTCTGTAAAGGATTTTATTTCACCTTCACTTATGAAGCTTAGTTTGACTGCATATGAAATTCTATGTTGAAAATTCTTTTCATTAAGAATGTTGAATATTGGCCCCCACTCTCTTCTGGCTTGTAGAGTTTCTGTTGAGAGATCTGCGGTTAGTATGGTGGACTTCTCTTTGTGGGTAACCCGACTTTTCTCTCTGGCTCCCCTTAACATTTTTCCTTCATTTCAACTTTGGTGAATCAGACAATTACGTGTCTTGGAGTTACTCTTCTCAAGGAGGATCTTTGTCGCATTCTCTGTATTTCCTGAATTTGAATGTTGGCCTGCCTTTCTAGATTGGGAAAGTTATCCTGGATGATATCCTGAAGAGTGTTTTCCAATTTGATTCCATTCTCCCCATCACTTTCATGTATACCAATCAGTTGTAGATTTGGTCTTTTAACATAGTCCCATATTTCTGGAGGCTTTCTCATTTCTTTTTGCTCTTTTTTCTCTGAATTTCTCTTCTTGCTTCGTTTCATTCATTTGATCTTCAATCACTGATAACCTTTCTTCCATTTGGTCAAATCAGCTAGTGAAGCTTGTGCATGTGTCACATAGTTCTCGTGCCATGGTTTTCAGCTCCATCAGCTCACTTAAGGTCTTCTGTACACTGTTTATTCTAGTTAGCCATTTGTCTAATCTTTTTTCAAGGTTTTTAGCTTCTTTGTGATGGGTTCGAACATTCTCCTTTAGCTCTGAGAAGTTTGTTATTACCGATCCTCTGAAGCCTTCTTCTCTTAACTCGTCAAAGTCATTTTCCATTCAGCTTTGTTCTGTTGCTGGCGAGGAGCTGCGTTCCTTTGGAGGAAAAGAGGCACTCTGATTTTTAGAATTTTCAGCTTTTCTGCTCTGGTTTCTCCCCATCTTTATGGTTTTATTTACCTTTGATCTTTGATGATGGTGACATACAGATGGTGTTTTGGTGTGCATGTCCTTTTGTTTGTTAGTTTTCCTTCTAACAGAAAGGATCCTCAGCTGCAGATCTGTTGGAGTTTGCTGGAGGTCCACTCCAGACCCTGTTTGCCTGGGTATCACCAGTGGAGGCTGCAAAACAGCAAATATTGCAGAATGGCAAATATTGCCGCCTGATCCTTCCTCTGGAAGCTTTGTCTCAGAGGGGCACCCGGCTGTATGAGGTATCAGTTGGCTCCTACTGGGAGGTGCCTCCCAGTTAGTCTACTTGAGAGTGAGGAACCCACTTGAGGAGGCAGTCTGTCCATTCTTAGATCTCAAACTCTGTGCTAGGAGAACCACTACTCTCTTCAAAGCTGTCAGACAGGGATGTTTAAGTCTGCAGAAGTTTCTGCTGCCTTTTGTTCAACTATGCCTGCCCCTAGAGGTGGAGTGTACAGAGGCAGGCAGGCCTCCTTGAGCTGGAATGGGCTCCACCCAGTTCGAGCTTCCCAGCCACTTTGTTTACCAATTTAAGCCTCAGCAATGATGGACGCCCCACCCCCAGCCTCACTGCCACCTTGCAGTTCAATCTCAGACCGCTGTGCTAGTAGTGAGCAAGGCTCTGTGGGCATGGGAACCTCTGAGCCAGGTGCAGGATATAATCTCCTGGTGTGCCATTTGCTAAGACCATTGGAAAAGCGCAGTATTTGGGTGGGAGTATCCCGATTTTCCAGATACCGTCTGTCATGGCTTCCCTTGGCTAGGAAACGGAATTCCCCAACCCCTTGTGCTTCCCGGGTGAGGTGATGCCCCACCCTGCTCCGTGGGCTGCACCCACTGTCTGACAAGCCCCAGTGAGATGAACCCAGTACCTCAGTTGGAAATACAGAAATCACCCATCTTCTGCGTCACTCACACTGGGAGCTGTAGACTGGAGCTTTTCCTATTTGGCCATATTGGAACCTCCCCCTGAGTGGTTTTTCTTTTAGAGTGTACTACCATTAGCCAGGCAATCAGACCTTCTCTCTGTGCTCCCAAGTTTCTCAATATCAACTTTAGCTCTGATAAAGGTGATGAGTTGTAATTCTATCCTGTGTCTGCCTGACCGATGCTTCCCTTATCTCATAATTAGTTGCAAACTCAGTTGCATCCCCAAAACCCTCAATGTGTTCACAATCTCATAGAAAGAGCCTTATATAGGCCATGACAAAGTAACATTATATCTGTTACCACCAAGTGCCAATTTCCTATTTTAAAATTCTTCTTCTTATTTGTTGAAGACAGGGTCTCTGTCACCTAGGCTGGACTTTAGTGGTGCGATCATGCTTCACTGTAACCCCGAACTTCTGGGCTCAAGCAGCCCTCCCACCTCAGCCATCTGAGGAGCCAGGACTAGAGGTCTGGGCAAGTGCTGATCTCTATAGACAGAAGCACACACAGGACATTGAGAAGGCACCATGCTTGGTTTAATGCTCTGCCGTTTCTGTCCTGAAATTCTCAATAGTTTTTAAACAGAGGGTCTTGGATTTTCATTCAGCACTGGGAAACAGCATGAATAACTTTCCTCAATTTAGCCACTGAAGAATTTTGAAGATCTTAAACAGATTCTTCATAGTGAGGTCTGTTAACCATGGTTCTTCCAAAGAAATAACTGAAAATTATGGAAGAAGTGTGTGTGTGTGTGTGTGTGGTGTGTGTGGGGTGTGGGGTATGTGTGGGGGGATGTGGGGTGTGTGTGTGTGTATGTGTGGTGTATGGGGTTGGGGATGTGTGCGTAGGAGGAGGGTGTGTGTGGTGTGTAGGGGAGTGTATGTATATGTGTCATGTATGTGTGTGATGTGTGGAGTGTTTGTGTGTGGGGGGGATGTGTGTGTGTGTGTTGCAGGGTATGTGTGGGGGGTGCATGTGGTGTGTGTATGTGTGGTATGTGTGTTGGGGTTGTGAAGGGGTGGTGTGTGGGCATGGTTGGTGTGTGTATGTGTGTGTGTTTTGAGGGATCCCAAGGCCTAATCATGGCAATTCCTTTCATAAAGCATTTCATGTAATCTGGTTGCTATAGCTTTCTGAAAAGTAGTACTTTAGTTGTACAGTTAATTAAAACCTGAGCTGAAGAATCTGAAAGATGAGGTTTGAAACCATTTGTCACTTACTATGCAACTTAGACTTACAACATTTCTGAACAATAATTTTATTATCCAAAATGGGGCTATTGATGCACTTCACAGGGTTATTGTGAGAATCAAATAAGATAAATTGAATAACATCACTTAGTTGTCTTCTTATTATTGAGTTGTGGGAGTTCTTTGTGTTTTCTGGATACAAATCCTTGTCAGATATGTGTGTTATAAATATTTTCTTCTAGTCTGTGGTTTGACCTTTCATTTTCACTTGAAGAGCAAAATTTTTAATTCTGAGGATGTCTAATTTATTGACTTTTTTTCTTTTAAACTGTGTGAGTTTTATGTCCTAATAGGAGATCACTAAGACTTTCCTTTGTGCTTTGTTATAAACATTTTACAGTTTTATTTTCTTACATTTAGTTTATTATACATTTTCAGTTCATTATTATGTTGTGAGGTAAGCGTCACGGGTCCAAATTTATTGAGTTTTTGTTTCATTTTGTTTTTCTGCTTATGAGTATTCAATTTTTTCATACGCTTTCCTGAAAAGATAATCCTTTCCCTCATTGAATTGCCCTAGAAACTTTGTCAAATATCAACTAGTCATAAAAGTGTGGGTTCCGGGAGGCAGAGCTTGCAGTGAGCCCAGATCGCACCACTGCACTCCAGCCTGAGTGATGAGTGAGACTCCATCTCAAAAAAAAAAAAAAAAAGTGTGGATTCATTTTTGAACTCTGCGATATTTCATTGATCTACGTGTCTGTCTTTATAGCAACACACTGTGTTTAACATTCTAGTGTATAATAAGTCTTGAAGTCAGGTAAAGTCGTCCAACTTTGTTCTTTTTCAAAATTGTTTTAACTATTCTAGAGTTTATTTGCATTTCTATATACATTTTAGAATGAAATTTGTGGAATTTTGATGGAGATTTTGTTGGCTGTATAGGTCAATTTGAGAACTGACACCTTAACACTATGAATCTTTTAATGCCTTTTAAGCACTGTATCTGCATCTATTTACATCTTTAGTTTTTCTCAGTGATGTTCTGTTGTTTTCAGTTTATATGCTGTGCACTTCTTTCTTCAAAATTTATTGTAAGTATTATTTTTGATGCTATTATAAGTAGTGTTATTTTATTATAATTTCCAATTGTTTGGTTTTGTATGTAGAAAAATAATTGATGTTGTATATTAATATCCTGGAGTTTTGCTAAATTCATTTATTATTTTTGTGTCTTTAATATTAATTCCTAGAATTTTCCACCTTGATAATCATGTCATTTATTATTAAAGGTAGTTTTATTTCTTCCTTTTAAATCCACATACCTTGTATTTCTTTTTCTGGTCTTATTGCACTTTTGAGGACCTGTAGAAAAATAAGTAATAGAAGTGATAAAAATGGGAATCTTTGCCTTGTTCCCAATCTTAGAGGGAGAATATTCAGTCTTCCATAATTATGTGTCATAGTAATTACAAGTTTCATAGAGATTTTCTTTATCTGCTAAAGGAAAATCCATTCTATTTATTCTTCTACTAGTGTGCTGAGAATTTTTATCTGACTAGATGTTGCATTTTATAAAATGCTTTTCGTGCATTTATCGAAATGATTATGTAGTTTTTGTTTTGTAGTTTCTTAAAATAGTGAATCTCAAATTACATATTGAATATATAATTACACATTGAATATGTAATTTAATGTAAATTCAGTATGTATGTAATTCAATATGAATGTTGGTTTATTTTTTGAGGAATTTGTCCATTTTATTTGATTTGTTAAACCTATTTACAGCATTTCTGTACAATTTTAAAAATCCTGATAGGTTCTGTGGTGATGTCTCCTCTTTTATCATTGATAATGGCAATTTGTATTTCATATTTTCTTTCAAGCCTGATCAGTCTTGCTGGGGGCTTTTCAATTTTCTTGATCTTCCCAAAGAATCAGCTTTCAGTTTCATTGATTTTTCTCCTTTTTAGTCTATTTTTAAATTTCACTGATTCCTTCTTCTATCCTTATTATTTCTTTTTATTTTTCTTACTTTGGGCTTAACTTGGCTGTCTTTTTTGTTGTTGCTTCTTAAAGTGGTAGTTCAGATATTAATGGTGAACTTGCTACTTTTCAAACATATACATTTAATGTTATAAATATTTTTCTACACTCTACTTATGCCCCACACATTTGATATGTCATATTTTCATCTTACTCAGTTTAAAATATTTTCTAATTTCCTTTGTATTTCTTCTATAAACCATTAGTTATTTGAAAATTTATTGTTTAGTTTCCAAATATTTAGGAATCTTCCACATATTTTAATGTTATTGATTTCTAATTTAAATTCATTTGGCTTTTAAGTTTATCGAGACTTGTTTTATGGCACAAAATATTGTTAATCTTGGTAAACACTCCATGTCACATAAAAATAATGTATAATTTACTATTTTGGGTGAAATGTTCAAAAACGTTAATTAGGTCAGATTTGTTCATATTGTTTTTCAAATCTTCTACATTCTTACTAATTTTTGTCTACTAGTTTTATCAACTACTGAGAGTTTTTTCCAACTGATTATGTTCTATTTTTATTGATCCATTTTATTTGAACATATTTATGAAGTACATGTAATATTTTATTATAGGCATAGAAGTGTAATGATCAAGTTGTGGTATTTAACATAACCATCAACACAAGTATTTGTCATTTGTATGCATTGAGAACATTTAAAGTCCTCACTTCTATTTTGAAATGTACAATACATTGTTGTTAACTATAGTTATCCTACTCCAAAAATATGAAATGCTTCACAGATTTGCATGTCACCCTTGTACAGTGGCCATGCCGATCTTCTCTGTATTGTTCCACTTTAAGTTTATGTGCTGCTGAAGGAAGCACAGTCATTTTCTTAGTTGCACCCTCCCTAGAGACCCTGAATAAGAACCACCTAGTTAAGGCATTTTTGAATTTATGCCCCTCAGAAACTGTGTGAGATAATAAATGTCAGTTGTGTGCACTGATAAGTTGTGAGTTAATGTGTGATTCCGCAATAGAAATTAATATATCTCTTATTTTAAAATAATTGAATGTTTTCTTAAATTGAATTGTATTGGCCTTATTGATTTATTAGTTATACCTTTTTGAGCTTTTTTTATTGTTTGTAATGTTTTGTTTTCGCAGTTGTTCTATGCTTTATTGTATACATGTTTAACATATTATTGTCTACCTTCAAATAATATTATACCACTCCAAGCACAGCATAAGAATGTTCTAGTATTTTATTTCTGTTTTTATCACCTGGATTTTGTGCTATTGTTGTCACATATTTTTTTATGTGTATAATAAACTCCAAAATAAATTATTATTTTTATTTATTTACTTACTGTTTGAGACGCAGTCTCACTCTGTCACCCAGCCTGGAGTGCAGTGGCACAATCTTGGCTCACTGCAACCTCTGCCTCCCAGGTTCAAGCGATTCTCATGCCTCAGCCTCTCGAATAGCTGGGATTTCAGGTGCGCTACCAAGCCCAGCTAATTTTTGTATTTTTAGTAGAGTTGGGGTTTCAGCACAATGGTCAGGCTGGTCTTGAAAACCTGACTTCAAGTAATCCACCCACCTCAGCCTCCCAAAGTGCTGGGATTACAGGCGTGAGCCATGGTGCCTGGCAAGTTATTACTTTTAAATAATTTTATTTTTATCTGATTTCTTAAACATAATAAAAATATTTCATGTTTACCTACCAGCATATTAATGATTTCTGGTTTTATTAATTCCTTAGCAAATATCTAAATTTCTTTTTGTCATTATCTTTTTGCTAGAACATCCTTTAACATTTCTTATAATGCTGGTCTAGGAGTGATGACTGTTTTCTTAAGAAGTCTTTATTTTGTCTTTATTTCTAAAAAGACGTAGTCATGCTTATACAATTCTAGGTTGACTTTTTCTATTTTCTTTTTATCTCCTCTATGTCACTCCACTATGTTCTAGATTGCATTATTTCTGATGACATGCCAATGTATTTTTTTGTCTTTGATTCACAGTGTATCTTTTCCTGGCTATTTTCAAATATTTTCTCTTTATTATTGGTTTTCAGCAGTTTTATTATCATTTGTCTTCATGTAGTTATCTTCCTATTTTTTGTGCTTTGGGCTAATATTCTTCAATTTGTGGGTTTATTGTTTTCAAATTTGGAAAATTTTTAGCATTATTTTTTCAAATACTTTTTCTGTCTCTTTATCCTTTTCCCATCTGCTATTCCAGATACACATATGTGTGGTTAGTTAATATTCTTCCACTTCTCTGTCATGCTTTGTTGATTTTTTTCAGTTATTTTCCTTGGATTTAAAAAAAAAAGTTTTTATTGCTATATCTTCATATTGACCAATCTTTGCTTCTACGCTGTCTAATGTACTGGTAATCTCATAAAGTGTATTTTTAATTTTAGGCATTATATTTTTTATTTCCTGAAGCAATAAGTTTGATTTGGCTTTTTAAAAAATCTTTATTTCTTTCTTCATTATGCTCATGTAATTATCTACCTTTTGGAAATAAGAAGCATAAGAATAAAGTTTTAATATTCTTATTTACTAATTACATCATGTTTGTAATTTGTGAACCATTTATTTTGCTTATTTTTCTCCTTATCATAAATTCTATTTTAATACATATTGTATATGTGGCAATTTTTGGATGGATTATAGACACAGATTTTCATGTTGAATTTCTCTTTTTTTGGTATTTACTTAAATATTTTTCGGTTTTGCTCCAGGACACAGTTCAGTTAATTGAACAATCTGACCCTTTGAATCTTTCTTTACAACTTTCTTGGGTGAGTTCAAAGGTAGCTATTTAGAGCTGATTTAGCCCCACTACCAGTGCAATTCTATTCTCAAATCTATATTCAATGTTCCATGTGTTTAAAAATCTTTCCACTCGGGCTGGTGTGAACACGAAGTATTTCTGACCATAGTCAATTCTGGAGATTGATTGCTCATCTGCCTTTTTCTACTGTTTTTTTCTCTCAGTTTAGTAGTTTCTCACACACACCCAGTAGTCAGTCAGCAGCCTAAGATTTGAGTAGAACCCTCTACAGATCCTGGAACTTTCTCTCCTCTCTCTCTGTTTCTGTTTCTTCTCTCCAGAACCCTACCCTAAAAATTTTAGTCATGTCAAGGAAGCCATTAGATCTATTGAGGTCCCCTTTTCTCACTTTGTGTCCTGGAAATGTTCTTCAGGAAATAATCTGTTCCCTTCACTCAGAGGATACTGTCCTGCGCTGCATATAGCATGTGTTTTGTCTTTTTTTTTTTTTTTTTTAATTTTTGGAGTTGGATGCTTAAGACCAGTCCCTGTGACTCTACAATGGACATAATTTCCTAGGTTATTTTGACTTTAGTTAAAAGCAACGTAATGGTCTGTCATGTTCTTATCTATGACCTATGATTATAAAAATTCTACATGGATAAAGTAGTCTCTAGATTGAATAGGTGAGTTTTTAAAATTCAAAAAAATTAACAATAAACTATATTATGTATTAACACAAATAATTCTGATGGAGAGAAACATTAAATAAGTCAACTTTGTAGCTCAAGATCTAGAGAAACATATTTTTATCCTTTTAACAGAAGCTTTGGAATCCAGCAGATACTCTTTTTGGTGTCTCTCCCTGCGAGTACCATTATCAAACAACATGCCATATTGCCAGAGTAAAAGCAACAGAATCAGTCACATTTATTGTAAATCAAGCCACAGATCTAGATGGTTGATTGACATTTTCCACCGATTACCCTGATGTTTTGGTGATTTGGTAATGTGACCATCTCTCAAAGAAGTATTCCTTTGAAATAGCTACTCTGAACATTACATAGAGAGAGTAGCCAGCGTTGGCCACTACCTAAATGTCTTGGCATGTATGGTTCCGTAGATAGCGCAGGTGAGTCATTTTTATCTAATTATCTGAGTCATTCAGAAACCCTTAAGCCTTTTTTAGTTTAAAAAAATACTCAAGTAATTGCAGTTGTATAGAGCTCACCTAAGTTCTCAGTCTGTGAACTCATTTGGTCACTGTTGAAAAGTGGTTCTAAAAATAACCAAATGCTCAAAAGAAAGGTGACTGAAATCATAAGTAGATATTTAGATATATCAGAATCAAGTCATCTATTCTTTTTGATCTGCTTGTTAAGTGGAAGCTTTGATGCTATATCTGTTGCCTCTTTTCAAAAGGCAGACCTTAGGAAAGGAAATACAATCAGAATGTAATTCTCATGAATTTTACTTCATGGGTTACCTAGGTAACTACCAGTTTTCAGTCATCCTTAGAGCTTACATTTTTATCTAGGAGGAGATATAGATTATATACATTTGAAGGGTTTATAATGGATACCTTAATATCTCTAGCTCAAAAGAGTCTGCAGTAATATTTTGGTTTGGACATTAATATTAATTTACTTTTGAATGAATTATTCATATACTGATTAATCATCCACTGTGTTCCAGGCACTATACTGGGTATTGAAATAGACAACTCTTAATGTATTTTATTGCTCATTTGCTTATGATTTAGAATTATGTATATGTATATTATACATATTATGTACATATTGTAAACATATAAATGTATGCATATACGTGTGTGTGTGTGTATATCCACATGTTGCATATGCCTTTCAAAAAATATGTAGTTCCATCATCTTTTCTTTTTTTTTGAAATGGAGTCTCACTCTGTTACCCAGGCTGGAGTGCAGTGGAGCGATCTCAGTTCACTTCAACCTCCACCTCCCAAGTTAAAGCAATTAGTTCCTCAGCCTCTCCAGTAGCTAGGATTACACGCACCCACAACCACACCCAGCTATTATTTCTATTTTTCATAGAGATAGGGTGGCCATGTTGGCCAGGGTGGTCTTGAACTCCTGACTTCAAGTGATCCACCCCTCTTGACCTCCCAAAGTGCTTGGATTACAGGCATGAGCCACCACGCCTGGCTTAGTTTCATCTTTTCTATTCTATTTCTTTTCCTCAAGTTATAGACATCAAGTTTTTCTTTCTCAACAATTTTGCTGAGTCAATTCCATGGTTAAAAACCTATTATACATTGATTATTATCTGAAGAATAAAGTTAAAACTATTCATCCTGTAACTCAAGCCCCCTTTGGTTCTAACCTATGCTCTCTACCACATTTTCCATAAGAACCCTAACAAAACATTCCATCACAGTCAAACTATTTCATTTGTATTTTTCCCAAGATTATCCTTGGTCATTTTCACCACTACCTCTTTGCCAAAGGCATTTATGCCTTCTAGGAATGTCCTCCCTATTGTCTTCTACTTAACCTTATTTTTCCCTCCAGAAAAATCAAACAACATGCCTTCAAACAAACATCTGTGATGATATCTACGCAAAGTGATGTTTTCTTAATATGGACACAAATACTTTATCACTTAACTGTGTATGATATGGGGTTATACTACTGTGGTCCAAAATGTAATGGGACTAATTTCTCAAGCTGTATTTTAAAACTGCGCTTATATTTTATAGTCTGATGGAGTTTGATCTCTTCATCCAGATCATATGCCCCTCATGAGAAAGGAGTGTGGTCTTAGACAGTTCTGCCCTCTGATATCACCCCACACAGTACCTGGCACAGAGTAGGCCACCAATAAGCATTTTTTTCCCTTTATTTAGTGTGGCAGCAGGAACAGTGGAAATAGTGCTGAACTGAGAATCGAGAGGTTTGAATTTCAGCTTTGACTCTCTGGGTTGTTTCCTGTTAGAAAACTCACTTAAATTTTTCTGGGCCTGTTTCATCAACTGTATCGTGAGAAACTTAATGACTTGATATTTAAGTCTCATTTCAGTAGCAACAACATATGATTGATTTCAATTCAACACCTGCTGGAGTCAGAGGAATTTGTGTAGCTGTACATGAAAATTATAAAGGATTGACTTTTCTCATCTAGCAAGGAGAATGCAATAGGTATTCCAGGGTGGACCCAAATCCCCTCTCTCTTTTTGCTCTACCATCTTTAGCATTTGATTTTCTTCTTCTTGGTCACAAGATGGCTGCTGTACCTCCAGGCCACTCATTCCATCTAGTAAGAAAAAATGGAAGAATATAAAGGGCAAAATATGAATGTCAACTGAGCATGCCCCTTTTAATTATCAAATCAATACATTTTCTAAAAGCCTCAACTAGGAAGTTTGGGGAAAATGAGTTTCTAGCTGGGCATTGCCATTTCAGCAAAGTTAATCTCTGTCTTTTCTTTTCTCTCCCTCTCTCTCTCTCATCTCTGTGTGTTTGTGTGTGTGTGTGTTTGTCTCTGTCTTTCTACAAAATGGAGAAATTGGGGATAAACAAATAGAATCTTTCATATTGCTGTTGCATGAATATCAATATCTCCATATCTTTACATTTTGGTAATTAATTACTGCAATGAAGCATAGAGTCTATAAGCAAATAAAAGGCAGTAAAACATTTTGAGGAGATAAGTTAAAACACTTTAGACATTTTAACTTTAGGGTATACTACAATGTGAGTGTGCCTTGATCTTTAGATTTTCTTATCCAGAAGGCTCTTTTATATTTTTAAAATAAATTAGCTGATATATAATGTACATGCAATAATTCACATTCATTTGATGAGTTTTGACAGGTGTATTATACACTCATGAAACTATCACCAAACCAAACCTTCCCAACACCTGCGCCAAAATTCCTCCTGTTCCCTTGCAGCCCATTTTATTCCACACCCCTATCTCAGACAACTACTAATCTATCTTTATTTTTAACTATAGATTTATTTACATTTCTAAAGTTTTATATAAATTAAACATTCAGGATGTACTTTTTTGTGTCTAATGACTTTCTTCAGCATAACAATTTTAAGATTCAACTATGTTGTTACATGTATCAATAGTTCATTCCTTTTTAATGGCTGAATAATATTTCATTGTATGGGTACACCACATTTACTTTATTCACTTGTTGATGAACATCTCGGTTTTTTTTAACTTTGGATATTATGAATAATGTTGCTATACATATTCATATGCAAGTCTTTGTATTGACATAGGTGTTCATTTTTTCTTGGTCAAATATCTAGGAATAGAATGTACGAGTTGTTTGGTAAAGCAAATGTGACATTTAAAAGTCTGATGAAATGTTTTCTAAAGTGACTTTGACAGTTTATATTTCTACCAGCAATTTATAAGAATTTGAGTTTCTTCACATTCTTGCCAACACTTGGTATAGTCAGTCTTTACTTTTAGCTATTCTGAAGGAAGTGGAGATATTGGATTTTATATATTTATTTTGATTAAGTCATTTCACTGATTTATTTCTAATGACATTTTTCTATGATACTTAAGTTGATTGTCTTGGGTTTTCAAAGTATACAAATCATATCTAGAAATAATGATAATTTTTTTCCTTTTCAATTATGTAACTCACTTTTTAATTTTAAACCTTAATGCACTGTTAAAACTTCTGGACTTATAATAAATAATATTACTGATGGTAAGCATATTTCTCTTATTTCTGATTAATGGCAATATCTTTAGTGATTCAGCATTTGGAGTAGGTATTTTTCATCACATTAAATACTAAGGTTTTAAAAATTGTGGGCATAGAGGGTTTTTTTTTAAAAAAAATACCTGCATGACAAATTTTTGAAACTAACCTTTGGTATCTCTTGATATTTTCTCTTCAATTTGATTCAAATCTCTCCGATGAGCTCTTTTTTGAATAAATATTATTTAACATTTTTATTCATTAGCATTTCATTTATAATTTTGTCAGAAGTATTCATAAACAACATTGATCTTTATTTGCCAGGTTTTCAAATGTTGTACTGTCTTTATGAAAATCAGTATGGAATCTTTCCAACTGTGTTTAGGCTCTGAAATAATTTATACAGCATTGAAATTATTATTTCCTTAATATTTGGAAGAACTCATCACATTAACTTACATATGTTTTTGTAAGAAAATCCCCAATAACCTTTCTGAATGTATTTCATAATGTTTTTTAATAGATTTATTTCATAATCTATTAAGGCCTTCTGTTTCATGAGTGTATATTGGCTTCTTCCACCCAATCTCCCCATTACTCTGCTTTGTCTGACAGACACACAGTCATTTATTTCATTGCTCAGTTCAACTTATGAGCACAGGGCATTATTTATACACCTAATAATTTTTAAAATTCCAATATTTGTGAATAAGCCCATTTCTATTTCCTCATCTCCCGCATTTACCTCCTCTTTTATTAGATTAGATTATTTATGTATTACTATTTATTATTTGTTGGTTATATCTTGGCTTTGTAAAAAATACTACTGGATGTGCAAATTCATTTAATATTTTTGCTTTTCTAAAAACATTGCTGGGTTTTGTCTTCCCTTTTTCATATGTAACTGCCTAACTGTAGCATCTGTCAGTCTAGAGTGTACCTTTTCTGGTCTCTGCTCATGAGTGATGGAGATTGCGTGAAGGAGCTATTAGGAGCATGGAGCACAGAAAAGGTACCACTCCAATCTTTTTAGTCTTGTACTGCCATTTTTGAAGCTAAACTTGTGTTTTATGTGGCAAATTTCATGTTTTCTAAACTTCCACTTCCGCCTTGCACTGATCTGTTGATTTGCATTCAACAGATATTTGTAAGAGCATTTACTAAAGCATTTATTAAGCTACAGGCATGGTAGCACTGGGAATCCAAGTTTAAGTAAATCAGGCAAATTCTCTGCCTTTACAAAACTGATGGTCAGGTAGGGAAGAAAGGTAATCAACCAGTGATGATAATGAAGGGTAATGAGGAGTGAAATCGGGAAAAATACAGGATGCATTAGGGGCCCCCCAAGAGAACATTTGCCTAAATCAGAGAAGACCTGCTTCGTTTCCGATTTTTGTTGTAATAATTCATTTCCTGTAATGAAAGGAAGAAGCAGCCCATAGCCCCAGGCTGCCTTTTCGAGGCACTTTGAGAATGTGCAAAATTAAGGCATGTTTCTCAGCCTCAGACTATTTTGGTTTAATCACTTCATGTGAGAGAAAGAATTGAATCAATAATACCAATGAATCAATAATGTTCATGCACCAAGTCTAAATTGCAAACAAATTCCTGAACAGAATTAAAAATAAATGTAACAGTAAGATTATAGTTGCAGGGAAATTAGCAAAAAAACCTAAAATTAATACAAATCATTAAACATGACTATATAGCCACTGGATCTGTGCTCAAACATAATTTGTAAGAGACTATTAGTCTTCAGATGGATTAAATTGGATTGATTGTGTGAGTGGAATGAGGAATAAAGCAAAGACCACTGTATCCTCCTACACAGTGTTACTGCTCCTACTGAGTAATCAAGACACTTAGCATTCCTCAGGAAGCAGATGTCCCAACATCTGCTGCTAAGGATGGAAGCAGCATTCATCAGTAGTGTGGTCAGCCTGTCATTAAGTGAACCATCTCAAATGTGGTGGTGTCCGAAATAATGAAACAAGCTTTAATACAGGAGTGTCCAGCCTTTTGGATTCCCTAGGCCACATTAATAAAAGAATTGTCGCAGACAACACGTTAAATGCATTAACACTAGTGATAGCTGATGAACTAGAAAAAATATTACAAAAAAATCTTATAATATTTTTAGAAGTTTATGAATTTGTGTTGGGCTGCGTTCAAAGCTGTCCTGGGCCACATGTGGCCTGTGGGTTGGACAATTTGCTTTTACAGAAAAATCAGGTTGTAGAAATGATTATTTAGGGGGATTTGCAGTGAGGAAAAGCGCTGATCACCCTTTCTTCCACATTCTGAACCTATAGAGAAATACATATAGTAGCCATGTGAAATGTAAATTACAGTGTTACTTTATCATTGTTAAAGACGAATTGGAGAAGTCAACTTAAGTGGGGTCTGTCATAACCTTTTATAACTCTAGGCTTTGGGACTTCATGGGGAATGGATGAGTATGCAGGGCAGTTTCTGAGTTAGACCACAAGAGGAAGGTCATATGGCCTTGGGGTCATTGATGGGGAGAGCCAATGGCAAGGGCTTGCTTCTCAACAGCAATGCTGTCCCATGCCCCCGCCCCCCTCCAAAAAAAAAAAGAAAGAAAGAAACAATGAATATCAGACTGTCATTTTCTTAGCAATCAGATGAATCCTTCCTGTTTTTCTTGGAAGGCACAAGTGTGGGCCTAGAATTGTCAGGAGCTACTTGTCCTCAGTGCTTCTCTGAGAAGATGGAGGTTTGGGAAAATTTCTTATTGTATGAATGACTGCAGAAGAGGGAGAGAATGGTTCGCTCAGAGAGTATGTGAGAAAGTTTAAGCACGTGTAATATAAGCACATAGTTCCTGAAAAAACACTGAAATAGCAAGTCGACATTTTGAAATACATAGTTCAGTTGAATGAGATTATGAGTGATTTTCGTTTCCATATTTTCTAATCATTCCCCAGTAATCATGTGTTTCCTGAATAACTGAGAGAAAGACAACACCATTTGTTTTTAAACATATTCACAGTAAGGGCTGATATTTCTCATAAAAAAAAGTCGTTCCTAACACACTTTGCTTGGCAAATAGAAGATATAAATTCCAGAAGGGTGGGGAATCATAGTCAACAACAAATCAGTGGATAATTATTTGATACCTACCACATGCCAAACATTATTTTATGTGCTCAATACTCTGGCGAACAAGAGAAAGTCTTTTCTCTCTGAATAGGGTTTATTCTAGTAAGGGACAAGCACCAAATATGAACAAACAAACAAAAAGCATGATTTCAGATATGATAACTGTTCGGAAGAAAATAAAGCCGGGTTAGGTGAACATCTGGAGGTCTGTTATTCCATGAAGAAGGAACTGCAAATATAAAGGCTTGACAGTTAGGATTGTAAAATCATCTGACAGTAGGGGACACACAGATAACACAGGTCAAGAGACAATATGGAACAATAAAAACTGTTCTCATATGGAAAGTACAGGTCCCATCTGAAAAGTGGAATACTAGAAATATGAGTCTACTCTTTCTGGATTTTTAATTTTTTTTCCACGAGAAACTGGAAACCTATATTATTGAGAAATGTCTCCCAATTTTTAAGTGTTTGGAACTAATTCACAGTATTTTGGGCCAAAATATACTAAGGCACACAAAGATAGGTCTGAATTAAGTCAATAGTCTATCAATTTTTAACCTTTGTAAACCACAGAGCAGAAGGAATCCTAAGATCATAAAGTTCATCCTAGGCAGTAAATATCAAAGACAGTTGAGTCCCAGGTAGATTAAGTGATTTGACCATTGATCCACCACTGGGAAGTGGGATTCAAATGTGCTGTCCAGAGCCCTTTCCATTGCACAGAATTGTCTGTTACATGTCTTACTTTCTTTGATTCAGGCTGTAGATTATATCCCAACATACCAGGCACTGTCTTGATTTATTCTGTTTCCTTTCCATTTTCGGATAGCTGAAAGGGTAAACTAATAGGCACATCTCAATTATGTTCAAGAATCACAGCAATTACCAGCATAAATGATTGGATATTCAATGGTGGGATAGCATTTGAAAGAGCGGTAAAACAACATGTGTAGGTATGAGGGCATTACATCATCTACACAGTAATTGAATCTATTTTAAACTGGGTCAAAAACAAAAACATCTGTCACGTCAATGTTGGACATTTTAATATAAATTTTTACTTTACATGATCTTTACAACAAGATGTTGTCACATTGGGCTCAGGATGGCTGGTAGGGAGATTCTGAAATAGACACAGTCCACTCACTTTTTCTCTACGTTGTCTTCATGAACAGTCTTGTTCCTGTCCTCAGAGATGGCTTTTTACTACAGTGTCTGATGGCAGAGGAAGGTAACATAATAGCTAGTGAGAAAGTAGAGAGGGTTGAGAAAGAGAAATCTCAACCTAGACAAAAAGGCACTTAACATTTTTTTGGTAAAAATTTCACAATTGTGTTTTATTAATCACTGAGGTAAATGTTGGCTTTCTAGTAAATCCTGTTTGTCTTATTTTTTGCTGTGTCCCAATTTTTCAAATGAGTGAACAAATGGAAACACACACAAGAAATTGTACTTACCTTGAGAGAAAACATTCATCTTAGAAATAGTTTAGCGTTTAAATATCCTGCAGGGATGTAACTATTTAGTTGTGAGCAGGAAACAGAGAGGCTAGCAGAGCTGGAGCAAAGAGATTTTTGGGGACATCGATGGGTCTCTTTTTGAATCCTGATTGGTCTTATTATGAAAAGTCAAAAAATGATGAGACATGTAATTCAGGAGATCTGACTTCTAGTACCAGTTGTGTGGAAGTTTGATGTTGGTTTAGTTCCCGAATATTGTGTATGGTTCCTTTATCATTCAAATAGAACCGATAATATAAAATGGATTTCCAGATCAAAACTTTAAAAGATAGAAAGTGCTAAACAAATGCCTAGTTACCAAATAATCTCAATGTATATGAAGACTCTTAGAATGGGGTGGTTATTGGAAGTTTATTCTTTAATTAATGACCTACATTTATTTTCTTAGAATTTGTCCCTGGTGCTGTTAAAACAGTTACCTATGTTAAATGTGGCCTTGCGTACATATAACAGACAGAGTCATTGATGGTTTAGTGAATTAAAACAAAAGGCTGACTGGTTGCTACATGCGTGACCTCCCAGCTGAGCCCTGTGTTGCTAGATTTTCCGTAGGGCAGTGTGATCTATCTATCTATCTATCTATCTATCTATCTATCTATCTATCTATCTATCTATCTATCTATCTATAATCTATCTATCATTATCTATCATCACATATTTAGAAAGAACTAGGATCTAAACTTATACTACCTAAGCTCTCAAGAGATTGATGTAAAACCAGTTTATTATGCATTTAAGCTTACTCAACTGCTATCCCCTTCTCCCTTATGGCGATTCCTCAAGGATCTAGAACTAGATGTACCATATGACCCAGCCATCCCTCTACTGGGTATATACCCAAAGGATTATAAATTATTCTACTACAAAGACACATGCACACGTATGTTTATTGCGGCACTATTCACAATAGCAAAGACTTGGAATCAACCCAAATGTCCATCTGTGACAGACTGGATTAAGAAAATGTGGCACATATACACCATGGAATACTATGCAGCCATAAAAAAGGATGAGTTTGCGTCCTTTGTAGGGACATGGATGCAGCTGGAAACCATCATTCTTAGCAAACTATCACAAGAAGAGAAAACCAAACACTGCATGTTCTCACTCATAGGTGGGAACTGAACAATGAGATCACTTGGACTCGGGAAGGGGAACATCACACACCGGGGCCTATCATGGGGAGGGGGGAGGGGGAAGGGATTGCATTGGGAGTTATACCTGATGTAAATGAAGAGTTGATGGGTGCTGACGAGTTGATGGGTGCAGCACACCAACATGGCACAAGTATACATATGTAACAAACCTGCATGTTATGCACATGTACCCTAGAACTTAAAGTATAATAATAATAAAAAATAAATAAAAAATAAAAAATAAATAAATAAATAAAATAAAAAATAAATTAGGCACAGTAAGAGATTAACAACAATAATCAAACAGATTATAACCATATACTATAATAAAAGTTATAGGAATGTGAAAAAAAAAAGAAGGAGGCAGTTTTATTATCTGCATTTTTTAGGTGGAAATAAACTGAGGTAGAGAAGGGCAGTCACTTGCCTTAGATCACACTTAGTAAGAGGTGGAGCTTGCACTCAGGTCCAGCTCATCAGACAACAGAGTCTAAGTTTTAAATTAGGTTAAGTAGGAGTTATACTAATCCCTGAAAATAGAAAAAAGGAAAAGA
This sequence comes from Colobus angolensis palliatus, assembly GCF_000951035.1. Classification (NCBI taxonomy): domain Eukaryota; kingdom Metazoa; phylum Chordata; class Mammalia; order Primates; family Cercopithecidae; genus Colobus; species Colobus angolensis. The sequence goes on from NW_012114555.1 coordinate 6,922,840, forward strand.
ACTGGTTTCTAAATCTATGATAATATAGAATCAGTGCATGTTCTCCCAGAAGTAACACTAAATAAGCGTAATGGTTAATTGTGTGTGTCAACTTGGCTGGGGTAAGTGTTGCCCAGATAGCTGGTAAAACATTATTTCTGGGTGTGTCTATGAGGGAGTTTCCAGAAGGGATAGCATTTGAGTTAGTGGACTGAGTAAAGAAGACTGGTGTGTACCCACCAGTGTGGGGAGGCATCTTCTCTTCTGTTGAGGGCCCAGTAGAACAAAAAGGTAGAGTAAAGGCATATTCTTTTTTGCTTCTTGAGCTAGGAAATCTATTTTCTCTTTCCCTGGGACATTGAATATCAAGGTTCCTGGGTCTTGAGATGCTACTAGGAGTTACACCATTGGCTCCCTGGTTCTCAAGCTTTCTGACTCAGACTGAAATACACCACCAGTTTTCCTGGTTCCCCAGTTTTCAGATGGCGTAATGTGAGACTTGGTGTCCATAATCACCTGAGCTAATTCCTATAATAAATAATATATCATAATATATCCTATTGGTTCTGTTTCTGTGAAGAAAACTGATTGATACAACAAGCATGTGAAAATCCTTGATTTTATACATAGTACTTTTCTCAGTTATTAGATTGAAACATTTGACACTACTGAAATTTCACCTCCTCTGACTTAAAAAAACATTTGGCAATTTTAAGATAGTACTACGATGTTATGGTATCATACTCTTGGTACCATATGTTTTTGGTATTCTTGCTACACATTTGCCATTGCTTCTTGCTAGGCACATGATGTGCCATGTTTGGCTATGTGACAGTGTTCTTTGTCCATTGAATTGTACTGTTATCTTTATGAAGACCTATTCTCATTTGGATGAAGACCTGAGACACTTTAAGAAAAACACAGTGGCCAGCCACTTCCTTTGGTTTGTTCCTTTGAATAGGACTTACGAATCCTTAGGGAACACCTTGTTTCTGGCTCAGAATCCATCAGGTAATCACTGCATCTTTTCTCCTCCATGTCACGTTCAATAAAACAATTCAGGCGGGCTGCGAGTTCTGGGCAACGTGCTTCTTATAGTTGATATTTTATTCTGTGCTTATTATTGAACGTCAGACTGTGGAGTTTTAAAGTTATATGAAAAACAATATTCACTGAGACTCTGGATACTACTTTGAAATGATCTGAGATAGTGTCATAAAAACACAACACAGGGAGAGCTTTCTCCCGGAATGTATTAGGTGAAGGCATTTGACTTCATGCAAACACGTACTGAAAAATGAAACCCTTACTGCTGTAAGTCCTCCATGTCCAATTTACAAATATCACACAAAAAGAACTTTAGACATGGGGAAGGGAAAAACATAGCAATATAAAGTAATCACAGAAAAATTGCACTTGTTTATCTTGTAAAATAATCTTATCTCATTTTGTCCCTTGTTACAGCACAGTCATCAAGAGGGAATGACCTAATTCTGTCTTCTTTCTCTTGTCATCTCTGTTAGAAAGGTGGGGGAGAAACACATTCCCTGTGTTAATTAAACTTATTCTTTATCCACTGAGAATGAAAAGAATACTTTCTCTCTTAATTTTCATTGTATAATTGTTCGTCATTGCTAATACTAAAATTTTTCTCCCAGTTGTGTAAGTTTTCTGATATAAGCAATTAAATATGTCCAAATAGATGCATACATTTAAAAATATGAATTTTCTTAACCTATAAAATCTTTCTACTTGGCTGAAAAAACTTGTGATAATGAACATTGGAATTTGTGACACTTTATCTTCAAAGATATAACAGACTGTAAAACACTATAAAAGTTGACCTTGTTTCTTTAATGCAAGAAATCTTCTGTTTTTGTCCTTATGATCTTTTTAAGCTGAAAAGGTCAATTTTTTTTACTTCTGAAGAATTCTGATTGTTTACTTAAAAGCTATATTCTGAAGGAAGGTGTCAGAACCAGTTAGGCAATTAAGTCAGTTAAAAACAATACTTACTGGGACATTATTTTCTTGCATCTAAGGCAAAAAAATGTTGAAGCACTCTATAAAAGCAGGCAGTTTTCCCTTCCACAGTTAAAAAAAAGGGATCATATAATCCATTGGTATGTTTAAGTTGGTAACGTTTTGGCACGTGGGAAAACCGGGGCTCAGTGAAATTGGGGAAATATTCGTGTTTATCCAGTTAGCAAATGGAAAAGACAGAGAGGGCATCAGGCTTTTCTGTGCCCCATGCAGTTCTCTTTTTGTTGCATCATACCTGACAGAGTTATTTATGAGGCACATTACCTCTGCTGTCTCCCTATTGCAAAGTGACCACCAAAGAAGAGTCAGCTATACCCTTAGATTCTCATTGTATGAATAAAAAAAGCAATGATTTCTCCCATCCAAATAAAAGATCTCCCAATGACCATTGTGTCACAGGATTATGCATCTGTCATGGCGGCCCAAAGGCTTCCTCCTCTATGATCCGGTTGCAATGACCACATTGAGAGTTCTTACATGATGGACTCCTCCCTCAAAGCCAAGGCTCTCAGAGGGGAAGCAATGATGGAAGCTTGAGATGATTTCCTGGGTGATGGCTTTGGTTTTTATTTTCAGGGTGATACCAGCTTCCATTTGATACTTTTAATGAGTTTGTTTAAAGATTTCCATTATGAAAAAATTCCTGCTTCTCAATTTCTATTTTATGTTTCTTGTCAACCTAATTCCCTTTACATATGATCCATAAATTGGGTAACAAATATTTATTAGATGACTATCAAAGGTTTGGTCACTGTCAGGATTTGACATAACCTTTCCATTTCATAAAACTATGTATCAGCAACCCTGAAAGTGTGTTCAGGAAGATGTTAATAAAAAAGAGGTACATGGGCAAATATATCTGTGAAACTCTGAGTTAAATAAAGTTAAACTATATTCCTGACTGCCAGACTTTTCAGAGACTCAAGTGTGCTAATGTGAATTGTAATCCTTCCCAGAGGGGACATATGCAATATTTGCCAAATGTACCATTGGAAACCACTTTTTTTGGAATAACTCAAAGGACTAGTTTTCCTTTGAAGACACTTTGATAAGTACTTTCATAATTTGAAGACATGTATTTAATACAGTGACACCATCATAAACATCTTCCTCCATGCAGCTTGCATTTTGTGTGCTATCTTCGTGAAAATTCTTTGTGCCTAGAATAATCTAAGATGACCCAGGCAAATGCACAGTTCTGGATATACACAAAATTTGCCAAGGGGTATCTGAAAAATGGGAGTTTGAAGGGAATCAATTTCCAGGTCCTCAATTTCCACCTGTAATTCCCTTCTTCCTCATGCCCCAAAATTGCTCTTAAAGACAGTAAGCCTGGTCTTGAGGAATCTCACTTGCTTGCCCTTCATAAGACGCCTTCTCCCACTTTACAAATATTTCTGGGTCTCAACATCTAGATAATTTCCATGACGCGTTACAATGGGGTGGAAACATTACACTATCCACAGACGAGGGGCAAGTGGAAATGCTGGTAGCATTGTGGAAAATGGGGTGACTTTCATGTCTGGGTAAAAATTTGCTTCTTCAAGACAGGTGCTTTTCAATTCAATATTACTGAAGGACTATCTAAGTAAATAGTTCATTACAAATAATTGATATTTTAAAATCTCAAATATTAAAAATTTCAAATATTTTAAAATAGTTTAATATAGGTCATTAAAAATAATTTTAAAGTGATTGCTGTGTGATATTTTTGTCAAATACACAGAAGGAGTTGAAGAATTAAATGACCTGCTAAAATCAAACCCTTTCCATTCTCTTTCATTGATTTAGGTGAACAAATTTTTCTCTAAGCTTAAATCTGTAAAAAATAAAAACAAAGAATGGAATTAGTGCTGAACCTTGTCTTATTATTATAACAGTATTGATGATAATGGTAATGAGTAGTCTTCATCTTTGGATATGTGAACTGTACACGGAAAAGCCCCAGCCGCATCCATTTAATTAAGAGATTATTACCAATAACATTCTTACTTCTTGTGTGAGTAATTATTTATGTTTTTCTTAAAAATTAAACCCTTTGATATTTATAATTGTAACTCTATCCAGAAAAATATCTAATATTTAAAGCCTTATTGTCACCGGATGCTTAAAAACAATTTACCTTTCAATTTACCCACATATTTTGGTGGCATTGAAGCATGATTCAGTGATCATGAAAGGCTTTCATGCACAAAATATTCTCTTAGGATAAAACTCTGTAAGAGAATTAGGACGGAAATATTAGTTTAAAATGAATAAAAATAATGTGAACTTTTCAACTGGGAAAGAAGAGCATGCCTTTATCTGTTAAATGATCATGACTTTCATCCTGCTGTTGTGTTTATATTGCTTTGGAGAGATATCACAGAGTTCCCTGACAGTTTAATTAAAAAGCATCATTATTTGGAATTTGCCAGAAATTATATCTTTTGCAATTAGTTACATGCCAAAGATAAAATTTTAGATGTCAACTTAAAGATGTGCAAGTTTTCCCCAAAATCTTTTTAATGAATAAGTGAACAAAAACGTTTAAAGACCACTGATTTAAGTCACAGTCCTTGGTTACTATTCTTTCACTGTAATTCCCTCATTTACCTTGTTTGTTTATACTTTTTTCTGTGTATTTTAATCGTGGATTTTAAAATTGTGATCTTTGATCTCCCATTAATAATAAGGCCTCACCTTCAGATATCTCCACACATAATTGCTTCGTTGGGTACTCTCCCTTGAGCTGCTGTTAACAAGTGCTTTCCAGGGCAAAGCGTTGACCTGTTTCATCTACATGGTCGACATCTGTTGTCAACATCATCCTCCCTTGTCTCTGAAAAAGACATGAAATGTGAAGAGCAGGCTTATGTCAGTGTCCTCAGGTTTTTAGAGAACTGAGGATGAAGTAGGACGCAGTACTAAAGAAAGAACATCAGTGTCCAGTGTCCAAGATTCAAGGTCTTTACAACCTTGGACAAGTTACAATACTCAGCTAAGAGATTTAATTGCTTTATCAGTAAGACCCTTTGCAGCACTAAGATTGATCATATTTTAATTTTGTTTAAAAAAATTTTCCTGATAAGAACACAATATGAAATCTACTCATTTAAATTTTTTAAATTTAATTTTTAAATATTTTTGAGATAATTTTAGACTTAAAGTTGCAAAATTAATACAATAAATTTTTATATATCTTTCATCTAATTTCCCAAAATGTTATTACTAACAGAGTACGTTTAGAAAAATCAGGAAATTAACATTGATATAATCCTACTGTCTAATCTAGATACTGTATTCAAATTCCATCAATGGTCCCATTAATGTCTTTTTTATAATGGTTCAGGAGCCAACCAAGATCACTTGTTGCATTTAGTTATCACATTTTCTTAGTCTCGTTTAATTTGGAACAGTTTCTATGTCTTTTCTTTCTCTTTCATGGGTTTGAACCATTAGAAAAGTACACAGCAGTTATTTTGTAGGGTGGGTGTGTGATGTCTTTTCATGATCAAATTCAGGTTATGCATATTAGAGCAGAATTTCACAGAAGTGATGCTATGTCCTTCTTAGCAGCCTCCCAGGAACATCTAAAGCTAACTTCTCTCCTTAAAGTTGAGGTTAACTTTGATCATTTGATTAAGGTGATTTCTGCCAGGTGTCTCCAATAAAAAGATTAATAGTTTTAAGTTCTCTATTGACACAAATTTCCTTCACAAATAGAAGTTCCACATGAAAATTTTCAATATTCTTTTTTTCCTTTTCTGTATTTTTTTTTCTTAGCTCATCAAAATTTATGGAATCTGAACTTAAAATAGTTTGTATTCATTTCTGATTTCACCTTTTTTTACACAGAATTATAAAATGGAAATTTATCTGAACTTTTTATGGTGAATCTCTGCCAAACTATGGGTATCAAATTATAGCATGACATTTTAAAGACTGTATTTGGGGGGAAAACGTAATTCTATATTAAAATAGCTAATCTTATTCTAGTACCCATTTCTGTATTTTTTAAAAAGTGACTTTGAATCAGAAGACCTAGGATTGAATCTCTGCTCTAGCTTTTATTAACTTTGTGAACTTTCTGTATTTTTGTATCTTAATTGCTTCTTTTAAAAAATGAAAATACTTAAGCCTACACTAAACTTACAGACTTCTTCCGACATTAAAAAAAAGATAATGGTGTGAGTAATATCTTCCTTTAGGGTGTCTGTGTGTTGTGTCTGTGGCAAGAAGTGGGGAAAGAGAGCTATTCACATGCTCTGTATACTGGAGGCCCCAGAAGCTCTCTGAATTTGTACATTTAGCTTCAACAACACCAGGAGTAATTTTTTACAATGATCAAATATTGATTAGCCCAATGGTATTGAAACTCACTATTTCTCACACACAAACACCTTCCATATACCCACCCCAAACTACATTAATCACAGGTCTAATGAGAATGTAATTCTGGTGTGGAAGATAAATCACTCTCTGTTAAAGTCTTGGTGAAATTCTCAGACATCTGTGACTGAAGGAAATGTTTCTCCACTCTTTAGTGTTTTAGACTGTGTCCTATAAGCTGACATTGGACTGATCACTTCCTTATAGCAGTCTCTCTGACTGCAGGTGCCCAGTGTTTAAATTTAAATGATTGGCAACGGAATTTCCACAAATCTTGCTAATTCTTTCCGTATTCATTGCTGAACAACTCTGTGTGAGCATGCCGACTGCAATCGCTGCTGCTCTCAATTTCTGAAATATGGTCATCAAACCCTCTTGCAGTCGTGTGGGAATGTTCTCCCTCTCTCACTGCTGTCGTATACTGGGTTTTATTTAGTTACTTGATTTAGACAGGGAACAATATACTGTCAGGTACTATCTAAGAAAGTGCTTTCCTCTCATTCTCTGCAAATTACATCCTCTTTATGTCCTGTATTATTCATTCATTTATTAATCATTTAAAAAATATTGATTGAGACTCTAGTATAAACCAGTCACTTTTTGAGAAGGCAGAGACCAAGATCTCATGGAGTTTATGGTCAGGTTCAGCAAAAGAAGATAAAACAGTCTCTCCTGACTTTGTATGGTTTTGCTCTTCAGTCCTTCCATGCTCATTTCCATGGACATTGTAAACTAAGTTTTGCAAATGGCGAAGAGTGATAAAAATGGATTGTAATGATTGACATTGCTTTCATTGTTATGTTTATTATTAATGAGACACTCTGATTCCGATGATAATGTGTTCTCAGGTAGATGCACAGTTGTGCCTCTGAGTGTCTCTTGGATAACTCTTGTCTTTGCTGCCACTCCCTGACTATTGCCTTTTTCTGTTTTGTTTTGTTTTGTTTCTGAGATGGGATCTCACTCTGTTGCCCAGGCTGGAGTGCAATGGCATGATCACAGCTCATTGCAACCTCAGCCTCCGGGGCTCAGGTGATCCTTGCACCTCACCCTCCCCAAGTGCTGGGATTACAGGCGTGAGCCACCACGCCGGGCCTGACTATGGTCTTTAATCTTTAAGATGCATTTTCATGCCCACTATATCCCACTTTCCTACCAGAAACTATATTACAAAGCCACAGCAGTTACATGTTGCTACCAGGCTTAGAGAACTTCCAGATCTTACTCCTTTACAAGTTCATGTCAGTTCCTAGTTTTTGGTAGGTACTTCCTGTCTGGACTCACTCCTTTGGTGTTTTACCAAAGAATCACTGGCTTCTTCACTAGAACACTACAGATTCGAATTCTGTGGAACAGGAGTGAGAGCCAGGAATCACCATTTTGAATGAGAACTGAGAGTAGTTCTATTGTAACTGGTCAGCATTATAAAATTTGACAAAACACCACCATACGCCACAGGTAATTTGAGTTTTTTTTTGTAGCATTTGTCCCTAAGATAGTGCCTGCAATTTTTTACTCTATTTCCATGGATCCAGGCTTAACTTTTCTTTATATTCATGTCCCTCAGGTGCTCAACAAGTAAAACCAAGGTTACCTTGGGAACATGACTAATGAACAATTACTCAAATCAAGAAATTTTCTTCTGAAACTAGTTTTCAAAGCCATCTCATTTTAATAAAGAAAAAGATTGAAATTTTAAAACAGTCATTTACTGTTTTAGACGGAAGAGTACTGATCCCATGTTCTACCAATTCTGTTTTACTCCCAATAAAGGCTCTATTTAAGTAGCCCATGGTTGAGGTGAAGTTCACTTGAAAAATGAACCCAAAAGAATCAGCTGATAGTGAGAGGATCTAGACCAGTGCTGAACTGTTTATTCCTCCCTTTGGGGTTTTGCTTTTTCATTTTCCACTATCACATGGTTTAAATTTACTGAAAACATTAATAACAGAGCTGCTCCTAATTGGCAAAAAAATTATTGTAGCTATTTTTGTATCTGAAATTCAAATCTAATAGACTTAAGTGGGTGTGAATTGTAGTTATTTAAGCATGTTGATTTTGTGTGTGTGTGTGTCTGTGCAGAATGTGGCTGTTGCCATGGAATCTCTGTGCATGATTTCTGTGAGGTAGTGCTGATTGAATCTATAAAAAGATGAGCACAGAAAAATATGTTTATAAAAACCACTTTCTGATGGAATTGTTAAAGTGAGGCCAATCTGCATATGTGTGTTTCGTTTTGTTTCAGTTCACTTTCCATTATTAAATGTTTTCTTTAGAACTGTAGATTTTTAGACTGCTGGATGGCTGATTATCTCTTACTGATGATTTAATCAATCATAAGACTCACTGGCATGGGGTGAGGCTGAAAGGTACTTTTTATGCAGTCCTGTTTACATGTATCCTTAGCTTTATGCATGTATTACATCCCCAAAAAGGTGTGCTTAATCAAGTTTTTTAAAAGTCAAATGAGACATGTGGCTGTGTAAAACAATTCTATTGTGATTTTACCGCTAAATAATTTTGGGTATGAGGTGAAGCTAATAGCCATCCTTCCAGCCCCACCAACATGCATCTGAACAACAGGCTGACATTTTAAGTTTATATTTTGGAAGCTGGAGATGCCGATTTCATTCTACCACTCTCTATTGGACCTTAAATAAGTCACTCCTCCACAATGGATCTCAATTTGTTCAGCAATAAAACTGAGGGGATTCACGAGGATATCCCTTACTTCCCTTCAGCTGTTTAATATGCTTGCATGTATACAACTGTGCATATGTGTGTATGTATGTAAATGTATGTGATTACAGTCCAGTGTTCTTAAAGTCAGGACTGTTTTTCTTAGAAAGCTTGTAGTTCATACTAGAGCTATTTCAACAAAACACAATTACTAAAATTAAGAGAATAGCATTTGGTTTTCCTCCTTATTTACACATTCATTACTCCTTTTTGGGTAAGACACAGTATAAAGAGGTTTAACATTAAAGTTAGGCAAAATGAGTCTGAAACTATGTTACTGATGGCTTGAGTACATGAGAGAGTTGACTCTGAATTTAAATAACAATGTAATGCCAATAAAAGTTAGAAACGATGGCACATGCTGCCCATGGTGATCATGCAAATGAATTGTATAGACTGAAAACTTGAGACAGGTTTTTAGAAAAAGAGGTGTTTATAATGAGGGTTTCTCAATGCCTTGGAACATTGATTGAGACTCAGTGATCTATGAATCAAATGTTTTCGAAAACATACTTTTGGTCACATCAAAGTGAGTGGCTCAAAGTTCACCTGAGCCTTGCAGATCAATTGGAATAACGTTCATTGTCTTTATTAAATTTCAAATAAACAGACTTGGTGATGGGGAACTGCATAGAGAAATTTTACTGGGGAATGTTCTGGGAGAGAGACACCCAGAAGGAAGTGGAGAAGACAGGTTGGCACAGAGAGAGAAGCTGACCTACAGTGTGGATGCAGCTGGGCCTTTATTTGATCCTACAGGGAATTCTAGAGCTAGGATGCCCCTTAAGCTCTCTCTCAATTTAAGACAAGGGTGAGTGAGCCTTTTATCCTTTCATCACCCTGTCATTGCCCACAGGTCAAACTCCAGGGGGCAGGTCCCTGGAGCAGAGGGCAATGCCCAGGAGAGTACATCTATGAACATTCAGCCACCAACATTGTCAAGAGCAGAGGATGAACGCTGTTAAAGATTGAATGTATGTGTTCTCCCAAAATTTCATATGTTACAATCCTAACCCCAATGGTAATATTAGAAGGTAGAGTTTGGAGGAGGTAATTAAGTCACAAGGGTCGACCCCTCATGAATAGGGTGAACATCCTTAGAAAAGCGACTTCAGAGAGCTCTCTCTTTCTCTTTCTACCAGGTGAGGATACAGTGAGAAGATAGCCAACTGCAGCAAGAAGGGGACTCTCATCAGACAACAAGTCTTCCCACACCTTTATCTTGGACTTCCAGCCTCCAGAATTATGACAAGTAAGTATCTGTTGTTTAAGCCAATCTGTGGTCATTTATTCTAGCAGTCTGAATGATTAAGACAAGTGCATTGGTCCTGAAGAGCGAGTCCAGGTAGAGCAGCAATTTCCGCTCCCTTTATTCATATCCATATTAAACAAAGTGTGCTTTACTAAATTGTTCTCAAAAATGAATTTTCTATTAAAGTTTGGAAGCCACATTATCCAAGGGAACCGCACTGCTTATTATCATGCTAAAAGTTCTGCTAAGACCTACCAAAAAAGAAACTTCCCTAACTAAGTGTTCCCCACCTTATTTCATCATAAAAAACTGTTTTGGCATAACATCAAGTAACAATATGCAGAATTAGATTCTATAAAGCATTCTTTAGAAAATGCTGATGTATAAATACATCACTGGGGTGATTTGCTGTTTGATAGTATCAATGCTTAGAAATGATCTTATCATTTCAATCAGTCTTGAGAATGAAATATTAGGCATATATCTACCTCCTACCCCCACTCCCCTCCACGCACACACACATTTCTAATTCTACTGGGCCATTTCATGAGTTGGATGATGGACTAGTGGAAACCAGATCAAAGAGAACTCTGCATTCAAATTTAGATTATCTTTGCCGTGTACAAACTTATTTATTCATTCATGTATTCTTTTGTTTATTAAACTATTCATTTCTTAGAAAAACCATTCATTGTGTGTGTGAGCATCTGCTATGGGAGCTAGAATGTAAGATCCATGAAAGCAGGATCCTTTTCTATCTCTTTCACCGTTTCTGCCATCACTGACAAGTACAGTATTCAGCCTCACAACAAAATTTACTCAATAAATGAATGCTTAGTGAATGTAGTAAGACACTGTGCTAGGCCCTGGGAATATGATGAAAACATAGACTGTGGCTCCTGCCCTGGAAGGGCTCATATCTAGTAAGAACCTTCACATTAATGAAAGATTTAGGATGGAACTTACTATGGGAATAGTTTCAAAGATATTATCTATGATAGTTCAGAAGATTTCACATAGATCATATAGATACAATATAAAGTAGGTAATTTTCTTCACATGCATATGTAATACTCCAGAATTTAGGATAGTAGTAATCCTTAGTAGTTGTTATTTTGATATCCTTTTTTTAGTGCTACTGCAAGATGGGAAGGAGAGAGAAGTGGGTGATAAGACTTGGCATCAGCAGTAGGAAGGTGGCAAAGTCATTATGTTTGATGCTGATCTACATTGTATATAATCCTTTGAACATGTAGTGAAGTGTGCTGGGAGAATGTAGGGAGAGGGAATTATAAGATTGGAATCGGGCTCAACTATAGGTGAGTAATGAAACTCTCACTCTGTTTTTCGACCCTCTGGCTAGTGCTAGGGCCAAACTATGCTAGCACGTGTGCCTAACACAGTGTCTTCTCCCAAACTGCTGGTCTCATCTCCTCCACTCTCTGGCTCTTCTTGAAGAGGTCTCTCCCTCCCCAATGCTGCTAAACTCTTCAAAGCCAATAGGAACCCGGCTTTGGGTTGTCAGCAGCCAGTATGTTCAAAGACAGATGGCTTCAGATTCTAAGGGAATGAACACCTGTAGTATGGCCAAAGCCAGGAAATATTCAAAGGTAAAAATGAGAAGATGGTTTGGCAATAGGTCCTTGTATGTGAAGAAATGAAATGAAATAATGGTGATTATGTTTGCTTTGTTCTGACATTGTCTGCATGTTCTTTGATAAAAATTTATGCTGTGTTAGAAACCCAAAATCTAAGTTGGAGATCTCCTTTGCTATTTCTGTTTTATACTAGATCATGACTTATTTTTCACACCATTTGATATTATCTCTCCTCTCCAGTCCATATGAATATTCATGATAAATTTGAAAATATGAAGTAAAAGATCAGCAAAGTGTATATCTTTCAGTTCCATTTTTTATACTGCTTTAATACACTGAAAACTTTTTTAATTGAGAAAATTCATTATTTTTGTCCTATTTTTATTGATCAGTAAGTAATAAAGCTAATAAACCCACAGCACTATGATAGCTTCTTTCCCTAGAACAGACTTAAATTCTTTCACACAGTTGGCTACTTCTTTACTTTCCTCTAAGTCTTAAACCTCCCAATAGGACCTTTGAATTGTGAAGATTGCTTTGAGTCCTTCCACACTTTTGAATGCATTTAAAAATTTCGTCTCAGTATAAAGCAGCTGCATTTTCTTCACGATGGAAGTAAAACAATAAAAGAGAATGTGGATAAATATCCAAAGAAATGTTGTTGCCTGGGCACTTATAAGAACATTCAGCTAACCGAGCTGCTTTCAACATAACACAATTTTGTCTTGGGCTGAAAATTTGTTTTGACTTACATTTGCCAAAGGCTTTGTCTCCGTAAGCTTTCTCAGTTCCTCCAGTCAGTGGACAGTTAAATCCAAAAACCTGACACCCTCGTTTACTCTCCTTAAGTCCCTGGCCAGTTCTATAATCTTCTGCCTATAAACAAGCTCTACCTTAAAAAAAATATCAGCAAAACAAGAATTCTGCAGCCATTTAAAAAATCTAGACACTCAATTTTTCTTCCCAACATTAGACATCATTTTGCTCCAGTAAGTCTGTGGAAATGACAGTTGTCAGCAGGTATCCTTCCTCCTTTGGCCCTAGTTCATCTCCCACTGAAAAGGTAGTTTCAAAGGCCAATCTGCTCTTTTCCTCCATCCTTTCACTCCATATATGGTTTTCCAGGTCATAACCAAAGGAAAAATGAACAAAGATGACTCAATTTCTCCTTTTCTCTTTTCTACCAATCATTTAAGAACCAAGTGCCTTCTGATCAGAAAACAGTTGCTTAATTGACAAATGGAATTTCTAAACACTTTTCTCAGTGTGTCTGACTAAAGCATATTGCTTTCTTTCCTAATCAATAGTTAATTAAAACTATGAGTCATCTCGTTGAAATGATAGATGCCCTGAAGTTTTAGAGCATCTTCAAAACTGATTGTCAAAGTTACCTTTTCCTAAAATAAACAGAACAATTCTCAATGTATTTTTAACTAGCGGGACAATTTTTAAACAGTACTAGGTTACCTCACAGACCCATAGCTATGTATCTTTAAATACATTTGTAAAAGAATGTGGTGGGAAGAATGAAACCATTATGGATTTTAAAATACTTAGAGGAGTTTTACTAAATAAGATAATATTGAATAAGCAAAATACGATAAAATCAGGTCTATTCAATCTGAAAGTGATCCCCAGGCAAACCTGCAGTTTCAATACTATTGTAGCATTGAGTTTCCTCCTTCAGTGAGGCAGCCAGTGCAGATAAAGGGCACTGACTTTGAAACCCATCAACTTTGGTTCTGATATGGACTCTGCTGTTTTTAGCTGTGTGATCTTAGATACATTACTCAATCTCTCTGTGCCTTTTCTGTAAAAACAAGGATACTTGTATCACCTACTTTGCAGAGTTACTGTGAGCCTTATCTATGTAAACACACGATGCACTAAGAACCATGCTTGGCACGTGCTGAGCACTCTGCATGTGTCCCTCTAACTGTTATTAAACTTAATTTAGAAGTGTGTAACAGTCAGTTAGGAGAAGGGAACATCCTGTAATTAAACTCTAGTAAGTCAGCTTTGAATTTTAGTCAATACTAATTATTTGCTTTCTGTGAACACTCTCGACTTTATTTCATTTCCTTTCTTGGATTTTAGAGGAAAAGCACATTATGCCCTCGAAGCTGGGGATGGGGTGGTGTCAGGGCAGGGAAGAACTTTTTGAGGTGCCCCTGTTTCCTCCTGTCTAAATTTTAGACGAGGCTTAGTTTAAGCTCATAACTCCCAGGGGAGTCCTGGGCCGTAGCTAAAGCAAGATTGCTATTTACAGGGTGACCTGGGATGATCCTTAGTCTCTGTGGATTTTAAGAGCCAGGAAAGTCTAGATCTGCTTTCATATAAGAGAAGCAGGGGGTGCCAGATCAGAATCCCTGTAAAAGTATGTGTTCCTGTTCTCCTTTTCTCATTATATACTTTCAATGCCCAATCTCTAAAGCTGGGTCACATGGTTTATATTTGGAGGGTTTTCGCAAGATTTTATTTTTAAAAGAATCAGCGACTGAAAACCTTCAAAAACCACTTGTCTATGTGATAGATTTGGACAAATTAATGCAACCAGACTTTGATGGCAATGGTTTCTGATCTCTTGCATACAATGATGATGATGGTGGTGGTAGTGTGGTGATGACACTAACACTCAATTTATTGAGCATCTACTGCTATTGGTTAGACACTCTACTAGGTGTTCAAACATGTTAATTGTTTAGTCTTTCCAATAACCCTGTGAGGTATTACTCCAATTCTATAGATAAGAAAAATGAAATTCAAAAGGTAAATAGCTTCCACGAGGTGGCACAACTAATGGGTGTGTCCACCTGCCACCAAAGCCCAAGCTCCCCCTCCTAACAGCCTCACCTTGTCATCCATCAACTATCAATTTACAGATTTCTGTTTAGTCAAAGTACCTTCACCCCTTACAAAATCAAGACGCCTCTCTGCCCCCTTTATGTGCGTTTCTTTACTGCTTGATAGTAAATTCAAGTTTCTATAAATTGCCTTTGTTGATGCCAAGATATTAGGTTATTTGATGTTGTTATTCTAATTTATGCCCTTTCAAGATGCAGGCACAGAGGAGAAAAA
Source organism: Colobus angolensis palliatus (assembly GCF_000951035.1). NCBI lineage: Eukaryota > Metazoa > Chordata > Mammalia > Primates > Cercopithecidae > Colobus > Colobus angolensis. The sequence goes on from NW_012114555.1 coordinate 6,937,900, forward strand.
AAAAGACCTTGCAAAGCTCATGCATTTTCAGATGAGTTTATAAATAGAAGCGACATCATCCACTCTTTTGAAATAGAGAGATATCAGGAGAGAGGCCATTTTCAGGCCTCTCTTACCTTGACCAGGTCACTTATTGTGTCCTCATTGATGACTGAAAGAAATTGATCCCCCCTGTCCTTTGAAGGCTTACTGTGTGATGTTTGTTACAGAAAGAAGGATCAGAATTCTGTTAGCCTCTGCTCATTCATCTCCTTTTAGTAGCTCGATAAAGCCGCACTATCAGCTTGAAAGAAGACAGTGGAATGAATTTAGCCTAGTTTTATTTGATTCAACAAATATAAGCAAATGATTAGTAAGGCTTTTAGTGTAACATACAGCAGAACACATTTACAGCATTGGGTCATATTTAACTCAACAGCAGTGATAACAGTAATTCAGTATCTTCTTACACTGAGTCATGCAATAAGGGGTGTAACTCTATATGTAAGATGTACACTTAAAAACTAGCAATCATTAAATCCCAACTACTTTTTTAAAAGTCAAAACAAGTCATTTTCTAATAGCATTTTCTGGCTGTTTCCCCATCTGAAATTTCTGTAGTGTGTATTTTTCATCCCTTCTCATGTGAGGTTATATTCTAGGGGTTGATGGTAACTAATTTTTCAGATTCTTTCAGATTAAAATTAATAGAACAGTGGCAGCAGAAATAGCAAGAGATTTACAGGCAAATACACATGGATTGGAATCCTAGTCCTACCTCTTTCTTTATCACTAAAAAAAATAGACACAAGAATCTCAACCTGTGTGGTTATTGCAAGAGTTAAATGAGATGGGATATGTCATAGTCTAGATTGGTGTTTGACTTACGGTGTTGGATATAGGTGATCTGTCATTTCCTCATCACTGCCCGTCTGTGCTTGTTCTGAAGAAGACCTGAATTTCATAGACAGGTGACAGAACAGGTTTCAAAGTCAGAAGCAAGCTTTCACGTTCTGTGTCCACTGTTTATTTGGTTGTTTCTTTTATTCAGCCTAGCGCAAGCTTTTATCCATTTTGCATTTTTAAATTTCTTATTTGTAAATTATTGATAATAGCACCTATTTCCTAAGGTTGTTTTTCATGACATAATGCATATTAGATGTCTAGCACAGGAGAAGTACCTAATATATGTTTGTTATTAACATTATTAACAGGAAAGATGTCACTCAAAATGGCTCTACCTTTTAATAATCACAAATAATAAGATCTTACGTGACGTGTGCTATTCCAAGAACTTTTATTTGCATCATATCATAGGGTTCCCTTAACAGCTTGATGAGGCAGGTATTATTATTTATAAACATCCCCATTTTTAAGATGAAAAAATTAAGACCAAAAGTAACGAATCTTTCAACGGTACAAAGACAGAAGATGACAGAGCTGTTATTTGAATTCTAGCTGTCAAGTTTCAGAGTTCATATTCGTAATCATTTTCTATATCTGCCTCATATTTTATTTCACAAGAGCTCATTGAGGTAGGTAGGGCATCTGCCATTGTTTCTTACTTTGTAATGAAGAAATTGAGGGTCTAAAGGGCCAGGCTTATGAGCAAAGCTTCTTCTCTCAATCCATGAAACAAAAGAGCTAAATCTTCCTTTATGAGTCACAGAAGGGAACTCCTGCACACTTATTTTCTATGTATATGGGGAATAGTGGAGAAGAAATTGCATTAAAATCTCATGTCTTATCTTACAAATTCATCTAGTTTAGCTTTTTACTCCATAATGGAACCGTTTGTTTGAAAAATTATATTTAAAATTTCTTAGCACTGAATGCAATGGATGCACCAACAAGATGTGCCATGTTTTTCCTTGGATTCACGTTCCCTTTGGCAAACAATGCCTATCAATGTTTGAGAACTTGACCTTAAATATAATTCTAGCAATGCTAACTCATAAAGATGCTTGGGAATCAGTGGAGTTTATTTGACATAATACCAGAATTTGGGATCTCCTTTTATACAGTGAAGATGTTACCTAATGGTATTGAGACAACGAAGTATAAAGAAGTCCCTGGAGAACCTCCAATCATCCTGTGCGTTGGGAGGAGTATGCACTGGAGTGGAGCCATGGAAGTTCACACTGTGTGCGCCAGGGAGGAGCCCGGCATCTCCTGTTCTGGGGTGGTAACCTGGGGTTCCATTCCCCTTCACCATCCACCTTTCAAGTCTTGTATTTCTGTCTCCTATTGGTAGAACTTCCACTGCATCCACAAACCTAGCCATAGAAGGGCCTGAAATACATTGTTTTGAACTTTTCACCTCATCCAGTACAGGGTGGGAGGAAGAGGAAAAATGGTTGCTACAACTTAATATATAATATCTCAGTCAGAGAATATACAAAATCCCTTTACAAAAAGGAATTATCTCCTGTGAATCAGGCACAAAGTATAGGGGACATTAGGATGAATGACGTGAGGGCCCTGCCTTCAGGCTGTTCCTTTTATCAACACAAGAAAAGATGATTTGAAAGAACATTGTGCTAAATCACAGTAGAAATTTGAAGTTTTCTTTACAGAGAATGATTCAAACAATGAAACCAGTTTGTAGGCGTCTTTTGTAGAATTTACCATTTTGTCACCACAGCACCAAGAAAACCTTTTCATCTTCTAGAATTAGAAATATAAACATATCTGTAGTCAGTAATAATCTGGGTCTTTAAGAGAAAAAGTATTAGAAAGTGTAATCAATAAGTACTTAGTACTGTTTGAACTGAAAACTCCAACTACTTACAGATAAATGTTTCCTTTCATGCCAGGAAGCCTGTACGGCAAATTGTAATGTAGCAAGTAGTGAGAAAATGTAAGTCACCTTGAATGCTGATTGAATATAATCAATGATTAATGGCAAATTTGTGGTCTTTTTAATGACCATAGTTAAATAAAATGCAATTGAACCATAAATTTGGATGCTTTCTGGAATTGGGTCATGTAAAAAGTAAGCTTTATGGAGGAAAAAAATTGATTCAGTAATATTACTCTAATCAGACTCATAACTCAGAATTCAGAGCTTTTTATTTAAACAGAGTTTTCACTATGCTATTTACATAGTCACATATGTTTAATTAGGTTGGCAAAGTTGTGTAGATTTAATCTCAAAGAGTTCAGTAAACAGCCATACATTTTTTTTGGTCTGATTTTATTTCAACCACATCCGTGAAAATCAGCATGGGTTCAATCACTTAAGAGTAGAGATGCTTTAATTATCATTTCAATGAAAGAAATAAGGAAGTGGACCAGCTTTGCTCTCAGTATTAAGGCCTACTCAAAATTAGTTAAATGGTTTCAGATCTTCTAGAAGTTTGATGACATCTTAGGCTTCCATCAGAATAAACTTTGCAAAATTGTAATCGTATTTTGAAAAATATGCTATTGGTGTATTGATCTCAAGATTTATTATAATTGCATGGGTATGATCTCTGAGATTATGTTGTCAATTTCAAGCTGAAATTTGGAAATAAACAAACAGAAATGGTGCTTTTTTGTACCATTAGCCAGTTCACAGAGAAAAAATACAAAAAGTGTCGTTTGGAGAGATAGAAATTTGCACTGTGTCCTGCATGGTTAGATCCCACCAAAAGCAGTTGTAATGCTCCTGGTCTCAAAACATTCACCACCATCCTGAAATGCTTTCCTAGAGAATTCTATGATCACAGAAACCAGAGGAAAAGGTCAGATGATCTATCTGTTCTCTGCTAAGTTTAGAGCCAAAACTCAGAGGCTATACAGTGAAGTCAGCAGAAAGGACTGAGGTATCAAGAACAGGCTTGAGAAAAGAAGGTGAGAGATTTGGTGGGTAAAGGTATCTACATCCTAGTTGATTCCAATAGGGATGGCACCATGTCTGAGAGGCCAAGGAAGGGACCAGAAACCAATGAACAAAACAGGGTTTATTGAAGACCTACGTCCTAGGCAGGTCTAGTAGTAGTCAGTTGGACAGGATAACAGCTGCCATTTGTGAAAGCATGCAGTTTATATAACATTTTCATTTAGCACCCTACCTAGAAACCTTCAACCTAGCAATCCTACCTAGAAACCTCATTTAACCTGAAACCAAGAGCCTCTATCCCTTGTATGGCCTGTGTTGAAAAGGGTGGGGCCAGGGGGTTGGATGTCCTTCACAGGTAAGGAGTGTATCTCTGGATTGGCCATGCCCAGATACCTTACCTTGGAATTCCAAACCCACACCCTTCTTAGACCACAGCGTCATTCTCAGCGTATGCTTAAGTTATTGCTGTCAGGTGCATCTGTCATGCAGCCATACTGAAGCTTATTATAGAGAAAGAGAAGAATTAGGTTGTAAAGTGTCTTTGCAACAAGAGGACAAAGGTAATTATCACGTGCGATAGAGAAAACAGCCTTCATCATTCTGAGCTAAGTTAGAGTGGCCCCATTAAGTTAGAGCTGAACCCACTGCCCATTTGGTTCAGATAAGTTGTACACTCTGACTTGCTACAAACCCCACTGTGCATTCTATCAGAAACACACCACCATTCATCCAATTGCTCAAGCCCTGAAGGTGAATCCTCCTTGGCACTTTTCTTCTTTTCATGCTCCTTATTCATTATTTCAGCAAATCCTTCAGAGTCTACCTTCCACACATACCATGAATCCTATCTTTTTATTTCACCTTTACTACCCTCATCCTACTCAGCATTGTCTATGGACTACTGTGATGGCCTCTTCCCTGGTCTCTCTTACATCAAAACTAAAATTCAGAAAGTAAATCTGATCATGTCTCTCCCTGACTAAAAAAAAAAACCTTGCAGAGATTTTCATACATATATGACATGTATATGACAACATATATAACTGACTTCAGACCATATATTTATTTAGTGTTTTTGTTGTCATTTGTGAGCTCTACAGGGGTAAGAACTCCCTCTTCAGTACCTAGAAGAAGGCATGCTGTCATTAAGTAATGAATATTTACTAGATAAGGGGATGTACAGATTTTCACCTAAAATGGAGCCTGTTTCACCTTCTATGCTAACCACCAGAATTCCTGTAGGTATCAAGTTTGAGAACTATGTCTTAGACAATAAGAAGCGCAATACCTTACATAACCTACCAGCATAATTTAATCATCCCAGTTGTTCCAGTCATATTGAAAATCCTCCTCTGTGTTTTTGTCTTACCAGGGAAATCCATAATAGCTAGTTTATGTTCATGAAGTCACAGAATATTATCCACATACAGTCATGCTAAGACCCACCCCAATACCTATTTCAGAAATTAAGTATTGTCTTCCGTGGTTTCAAGAGTCCTCTTTTTCTTCTCCCAACTCCAAATACAGTATTACAGAGATTCTCTAATTCCAGGTTCCATATTGACTACAGTACAAATCTTTTCTTTTCTTTTCTTTTTTCTTAGAGTAATAGCTGAAGAGTTCATTCCATCTTAGACAGCTTAAAATAGAGTTGCACAGAAGATCACAGCGGCAATAAGCTTGAAAAGGGTTCTAACCATGGCATAAAGGGGAAAAGCACAGTTCAGAGGAAAACTGCTTCAACACAGAAGATAATTTACCCTTCTACAGAGATATATATTTAGGATGTTTCTATAGCAGCTGTGGGATCTGTTGGCCTGACAAAATTTATGAACCCACAGCAAATTGATCATTCCTAGAGGCAGGAAAGAAACCTGTTTGCATATGGTGATGTTAAGATTCCTAAATATCTTTTTCCTATTAGCTCTTTATAAATTTTTCAAAATTATTTCTACTATGCATTTAGGCATCAAAGACCAGAGTCAACATTTCAATGACATGTTGATGGGGGGAAATACAGAGTGCTAGAAATTAAGCTAGAAACCCTAGATTTGAATAATTCATTCAACTTAAAGCTACATGACCTAAAGTAGTGGATAGAGACTTGTTTGCCACTGTTTCTGTTTTCCCCTTCTGTCTAGGCACACAGCTCCCTAGCTCATTGGAAATGGTCATGTGGCCAAGTTTCCACTGTACCTGTGTTAATTTGCCAGAGATACCATGACAAAGTACTATTGGATGTCTTAAACATACATTTATTTTCTCACAATTATGAAGATTAGAAGTCCAAGATCAAGGTATCAACAGGGTTTGTTTCTCCTGAGGTCTCTCTCTTTGGCTTAAACATGGCAATATTTTCCCTCGTCTGTCTTCATCTGGTCTTCACTCTGTGTACATCTGTGCCGAAATGCCCTCTTATAACAGCACCAGTAATATTGGATTGAGGCCCACATTAGTAACCTCATTTTAATTTAATTATGTCTTTGAAGACTCCATCTCCAAATGCAGTCACACTATGAGGTGCTGGGAGGCAGTACATTAACATAAATTTTGGAGCAACATGATTCTGCCCATAACATTCACCAATGGTCAGCAGAAGTGACTGTGTACAACTTCCATCTCACCCACATAAAAGATATTTGCTCTAGACATATTTCTCTTTTCCCTCTCACTGCCTGAAAATATCAGTGCCTGGAACCAACCTGAAGACCACATGTTGGGTTTCATAGTGCCGAAGAATCTGGATTGCTTAAATGTCTCCCTCAAGCACAGACTGCCTTCTCATCTTGGACTGTGATGTGAAAAAACGAAAAAAAGAGAGACTTGACTTTGCGAGACCACCCCCTTTCTGTCTGTTTATTAAACTAACTCATTGTCCACTCTAGTTAATGGTTTTGTCTGAGCCCAACTGTCCTCTTCTCAGAAATGGTCATAATAGAAACTTGCTTGAACTGTTGAATAAAAAATAGCATCTACGTGTGAGAGTGCCCAACACAATGATGAAAATAAAACTATAATGGCCATGATTTTCTGCATTTTACTTGGAGAAAAGCCATATTGTGATCATGTATGTGAAATAGTTTTGTACATTTTAAGAAATCACTACTCAAATAGAATACTAATTGTTATTAACCCATCAGTCTCTAAGGTGTGTTTATAGAATTCAGTGATGGGCTTCAAGAGGTATTTGAAAGCAGAATTTTGAGTATGTGTGATGATTTTTCTTCTTCAAAGGGTTGATAGGGCATCATTCGATTCTCAAATGTATGTTTGGTTCAACAATGTTAAGAATCACTGAACTCTAAGTGTCTAATCAGGCTGGGTAAAGTCCAGGGTCTGTGAGGGATTGGCACAAAGGTGGGGCTAGCAGTGAATACAGGGCTAGGGGAGCAGAATGGGAGGCCACCACTGGAGGAGGTGAGAAAAGCCAGGAGAACAGCTACACAACATTATTAGGATCCTAAGAACAGAGGATAGGAAAGGAAGTAGGTGGAGATAGAGGGATGGATAGAGGGGGAAACTGCTGAAATCTCCTTCCTTTGTCTCGGGGTTCTATTTCACTGGCTCTTGACCTGCTGCATGGCCTCTCCTCCTTTGCTGGATCTTATCAAAAAGATGTGAGGTTTTCTAGTTCAATACCTCTTTGTGTGGGTGACAAAGCTGAGACCAAGGGAGATAAGGGAAGGTGTTGTGGCCAAGGTCACACAGCTAGTTGTTGGCAGAAGCAGGCTGGAACCTGGCTCTACCATGCGCTGTCTACCACACAGTATCAACTACGATGTCATTCCCAGAGAAATTACTAATTCCCATTGTGAGAATTTCCCAATAGGAGACAGCATAGTTCTACCACTCACTTTGTTCTTCTTCATTTTTAATTGTTATATCAAAGTTCAACATGCCCAGCGTTTGAAGAGTTAACTAGTTCTACAAGATTGGTTGTAAACAAAAACAGTTCCCTACAAGCTTCTACTTAACGTCTCTAGCCTTAATAGCAATCACTTCCTCTTTGATCTGATTATTTGGGCCTTATCATCCAATGCCTACGTAACATGTTGGATGACTTATTCTTTTTTCCTCCCCAATTTGGGGCATCATCTATTGACTTCCCACTTTCAAAGATGAGATGAAATTTGCACACTACTTTCCTCCTCATTGCCTCTCACCACACATTCATGCGCTTGCTATTCCCTGTCCTCCCAGTTCACTAACCTAGAATTTGTGTTATGTCAATATTCAGTAATTGCATCATTATGACTAGAGGTAGTATAATATGGAGATTAAAGTGGGGTAAAGGCCTGACTGCTAGCATCAGGAGTGGGGTGGGAGAAGCAGACAAAGGGCTCCAGCACCCACCATGTGTGGACAAGTTTACGCCATCCTTCTGTTTTTACTGTGGTACCTCTGACCTCATTTTACCTGGTGCCTCCCAGTCTAAAGATCCTTTGCTATTTGACCTCCAAACAATAAAACTCCAGATTTTGCTGAGGTAAGGACAGGTAAGATGCCTAGCAGCCCAGACTAGGAAAAGACATCTAGGGTCTGATTGTTTCTTTCTGATATTTTTTTTTTTGAAAAATCAATACATTTAATTTTTTTTAACTAAAAAGAAACAGATTCATAAAGAAAACAGATACAGATGCCATCATTTCTCCATTTCTCGTTAGATTGATATCCTGTCTTCCATTTCTTGTTTTCTTTTTTTCTTCTTTTCTTTTTTTTTTATTATTATACTTCAAGTTCTAGGGTACATGTGCACAACATGCAGGTTTGTTAGATATGTATACATGTGCCATGTTGGTGTGCTGCACCCACTAACTCGTCATTTACATTAGGTATATCTCCTAATGCTATCCCTCTCCCCTCCCCCAACCCCATGACAGGCCCCAATGTGTGATGTTCCCCACCCTGTGTCCAAGTGTTCTCATTGTTCAATTCCTACCTGTGAGTGAGAACATGCGGTGTTTGGTTTTCTGTCCTTGCGATAGTTTGCTCAGAATGATGGTTTCAAACTTCATCCATGTCCCTACAAAGGACATGAACTCATCCTTTCTTATGGCTGCATAGTATTCCATGGTGTATATGTGCCACATTTTCTTAATCTAGTCTATCATTGATGGACATTTGGGTTGGTTCCAAGTCTTTGCTATTGTGAATAGTGCTACAATAAACATACGTGTGCATGTGTCTTTATAGCAGAATGATATATAATCCTTTGGGTATATGCCCAGTAATGGGATGGCTGGGTCAAATGGTATTTCTAGTTCTAAATCCTTGAGGAATAGCCACACTGTCTTCCACAATGGTTGAACTAGTTTATAGACCCACCAACCATGTAAAAGTCTTATTTCTTCACATCCTCTCCAGCACCTGTTGTTTCCTGACTTTTTAATGATTGCCATTCTGACTGGTATGAGATGGTATCTCATTGTGGTTGTGATGTGCACTTCTCTGACAACCAGTGATGATGAGCACTCTTTCATTTGTCTGTTGGCTGCATAAATGTCTTCTTTTAAGAAGTGTCTGTTCATATCATTCACCCACTTTTTGATGGGGTTGTTTGTTTTTTTCTTGTAAATTTGTTTAAGTTCTTTGTAGATTCTGGATATTATCCCTTTATCAGATGGGTAGACTGTAAAATTTTTTTTCTCCCATTATGTAGGTTGCCTGTTCACTCCGATGCTAGTTTCTTTTACTTTGTAGAAGCTCTTTAGTTTAATTAGATCCAATTTGTCAATTTTGGCTTTTGTTGCCATTGCTTTTGGTATTTTGGTCATGAAGTCCTTGTCCATGCCTATGTCCTGAATGGTATTGCCTAGGAATTCTTCTAGGGTTTTTATGGTTTTAGGTCTAACATTTAAGTCTTTACTCCATCTTGAATTAATTTTGTATAAGGTGTAAGGAAGGGATCCAGTTCCAGCTTTCTCATATGGCTTGCCAGTCTTCCAGGGATGCAAGGCTGGTTCAACATATGCAAATCAATAAATGTAATCCATCATATAAACAGAACCAAAGACAAAAACCACATGATTATCTCAATAGATGCAGAAAAGGCCTTTGACAAAATTCAACAGCCCTTCATGCTAAAAACTCTCAATAAACTAGGTATTGATGGGACATATCTCAAAATAATAAGAGCTATTTTTGACAAACCCACAGCCCATATCATACTGAATGGGCAAAAAACTGGAAGCATTCCCTTTGAAAACTGGCACGAGACAGGGATGCCCTCTCTCACTACTCCTATTCAACATAGTGTTGGAAGTTCTGGCCAGGGCAATCAGGCAAGAGAAAGAAATAAAGGGTGTTCAATTAGGAAAAGAGGAAGTCAAATTGTCCCTGTTTGCAGATGACATGATTGTATATTTAGAAAACCCCATCATCTCAGCCCCAAATCTCCTTAAGCTGATAAGCAACTTCAGCAAAGTCTCAGGATACAAAATCAATGTGCAAAAATCACAAGCATTCCTATACACCAATAACAGACAAACAGAGAGCCAAATTATGAGTGAACTCCTATTCACAATTGCTACAAAGAGAATAAAATACCTAGGAATCCAACTTACAAGGCATGTGAAGGACCTCTTCAAGGAGAACTACAAACCACTGCTCAACGAAATAAAAGAGGACACAAACAAATGGAGCTCATGGATATGAAGACTCAATATCGTGAAAATGGCCCTACTGCCCAAGGTAATTTATAGATTCAATGCCATCCCCATCAAGCTACCAATGACTTTCTTCACAGAATTGGAAAAAACTACTTTAAAGTTCATATGGAACCAGAAAAGAGCCTGCATTGCCAAGACAATCCTAAGACAAAAGAACAAAGCTGGAGGCATCATGCTACCTGACTTCAAACTATACTACAAGGCTACAGTAATCAAAACAGTATGCTACTGGTACCAAAACAGAGATATAGACCAATGGAACAGAACAGAGCCCTCAGAAATAAAACCACACATCTACAACCGTCTGATCTTTGACAAACCTGACAAAAACAAGAAATGGGGAAAGGATTCCCTATCTTTCTGATATTTTAAACCTTTCCTCTTCTTTTCATTGTGTCATTCATTCCCATGTTTAGAGGTAATTGATACTGCCAGTTCCAGAGTCTTCGAGAACTCTGTTTTCTGATTGTTGTCTTTTTCTTCCCTGCCCTTCTCATCCATGGAAGGTTAGATATTAAACCATGTTTTTCCTTTCCCATTGTTATTATGAAGTTTCAGGAGACAGAAAATGTGGATTGGAAAGCTGTGGTCTTCCCTTATGGGTAGCCAGACTTACACAGAAGGTTGGAATCATCTCTAGTTTTACCTAGAAGTCAGGTATTCACTTTTTCAGTGACCCAGTGAAAGTTTTTCCTATTTAGTTTCCTTATATATAGCAGGGGGTAATAAATAATAGGGAATCTTTGAAGGCCAAATTAGGTAAGAGGTGTGAAGTGCTTAGCACAATGTCTGATGCATATTAGGCAACCAACAAACACCACTTTCTTCACTCTTCTTAGAATGAGATCATAGAACACTCTTCTTAGAATGAGATCATAGAACAGTTTTAAAAATCATTCCCTTTTCCTCTTCCATTCACAACCTTAAGTACCTACTTCCCAAATCTGTTAAAATTCCCTCTCTTGAATTATAATGTCCTCTCACATTCAATTCATGTCGGGAAAGTCTTTTTATTTACATCTGTTTTGTATAAATTAGGTTCTTGGTTTTGGTAGTCAGGTAAGACTTGATAAAACACAGGCTTACCCTCAAGGACCTCATAGCTGAAAACTTGGCATTAGGATTTTATTGTTCAGAACAGGCTTCTTCCAAATCCAAATGGGCTAATAAAGATTCTGTTAGGAAAAGGAGACTCCCTCGTGGGAAATGAGAGGCTATGTAGAGTTCTATATTTACATGGCTGGAGAGTTTGTGCATTTGTTCTGACTTTCTCTAATTAAACTGGAAACATTTTGTGTGAGGCAAGGTTTTCTTTCCCCTACTCCACATCTGAGTGGAGGAAATTTGGTTAGACATCGACAGAGGATTTGGAATGCCCTTGCTTCCAGTCTTCATATGTTTAATAAGAAGCCAAGTTTCAAGGTTAAGATCTCTTCTCTGCAAACATTCCACAGCACCATCCTCCAATCTGAAGGAGTAGCTCTGTGTAGCTCCTTATTTGTGCTCTTCTAGTACCCTTATCTCTTTCTACCTTGATGAAAGAGATGCTTTCTTTTTCCTTCCCTGAGCTGGGAGCCCTGAAGTTCCTCCATGAACTTGAATATATTCATGGAAATGTGACAGCTGAGAATATCTTAGTGAATTCAGATGACCCGACCCAGGTAAGAGTGAGGTCCTTCCCATCCTGCCCTATGGATGTTTTATCTCCCTGAGGAACTTAAGTTCCTTGAAACCAAAAATCATGCTTCAAACATGTTTACTCCTAAGAATGTTATTACTGTTTAACTGCAACAGTGCACAGGTAAGTTGTACAATCAGAATTTTTCAAACCAAATGCAGTAGATTGAATTATTGGCTCCAATTCTTCTCTCCCACTTGTGTAAGAGCAGGATCATGCATTCATACCTTTGACCTCATGGTGCATGGAATATGTTTCCCCATATTTGACTTTGGGCTTGGCCACATGTCTTGCTTTGACCAATGAGATGTTAGAGGATGTGACATAAGCCAACTTGAAGTCAGCTACCCAGTGGGCTTATCTTACCTCTTGTGCTTCTGCAATTGCCACGAGAACATATTGCAGGATGCATTTCATGAACCCCCAGGTTAGTCACTCCAGTTGCTCTGCAGACTCCTAGACTGATACAGAACCAAACCAGCTTGGCTAACTGACACGTGAATGAGGGAGAAATAAATGTTTGTTGTTTCAAGCTGTTGAGGTTTGTGGTAATTTGATATATAGCTTTACTGAAATCACTTCAAAGTAAGGCCAATAAACCTCTGCAATGATATATATTTTCAGCTACTAATATGGCTGATAACAGACTTATCTCTCAAAATGTCCGCATGTTATATGTTATCAAAGTACTCTGTAGTTCCTGTCATCACTGTTGAATGATGGCACTATTGAATGTCTTTGTTATTTAATATCTTTTTCTTTCTTTTTTTTTTTTTTTGAGATGGAGTTTTGCCATTTCACCCAGGCTGGAGTGCAATGGCACGATCTGATCTCACTGCAACCTCCACCTCCCAGGTTCAAGTGATTCTTCTGCCTCAGCCTCCCGAGTAGCTGGGATTATAGACAGCCACCACCATGTCCAGCTAATTTGTGTTTTTTAGTAGAGAAGGGGGTTTTGTCATGTTGGCCAGGCTGGTCTTGAACTCCTGAACTCAGGTGATCCACCCACTTCAGCCTCCCAAAGTGCTAGGATTACAGGCATGAGCCACCATGCTGAGCCCAATATCTTTCTTATTAAATGTCTTCTTTCTCTGCTGATCTTTAAGTTCTGTGAGGTCAGTGATTATGTCTGATTTATTTCTTATTATACCCCTGTGACTATCATGGTACCTAGCATATTTAAATAATTCAGTTAATATGAGTTAAATGAGCAAATAAAAACTTGATGGCTAGAAACCCAAAATGCTTGGGAAAATGATGTATTCCACCCATTAAAGAAATAAACATATAAATATACATAAAAACTGGCATATAGTATGAGGGAGCTCCTAAGACTTTAAAATTTATCCACTCCTTGGACTGAAAGCTCAGAAACCCTGATCAAGATAACATGGAACCCTTTTAGACACAAGAGCCTGAAAAGACCCTAACCTTTCCTGTGGTATTTTAGGAATTAATGTCTATATGTATTTGGCAAGGCTCAGTAGTTTTCCATGGGACAGATTATTTGGCCAGATGAGTCATTTTCCTGGTCATGCTGGGCATCCTTCTGTATGTTATTTCATCTTTTACTCATCAAATAGGCTAAGGGATAGGCTAGGAACAAGAGGAAAAGGACTAAAAAATGTCATTTTTCTAGGACCCAGAAGGAAGGATTTAATATGACCAGAGAAAAGTTAACAACGTACACATGCGGTCATCACTGTTGAAGATGCAATGTGTTGTATTTGGTAGGTGTGTGGTGGTCGGCCTGGAACAGAAGGGGGACAAGTAACAGTAGGATAACTCTTTGAGGATATTTGCTTCTACACAGAAAGTGGGGAAAATGTTCTCACGCTTAATTTTCAGATTGTGCCTCTTTGAGCCAGGCTGTCCCAGTCACACTGGGGGAAACTGAAGCAGATCAGTGGCTGGAGGATGAATAAACTGCAGTCCAGGGAGTGCTTTCTTTCTGAAACAGTCTTTAATTATACAATTGGTGGTGAGTCATTTTGCTTTTTCTTTTATAAGTTTTAAATTTAGCCAGTTTGTGGTTTGGTTTTGACTTCTGTGGTTGGGACTCTTGTGATTTCTCAATTTTTAGACCATTCATTGTGATTCTCAGGGTGACAAGGTAAACAAAAGAGACAGTGTAGAGACAAAATAGATGAACATATTCAAACAGGAAGACATATGGTCTGTTTTAATGTCATGACTTTGGGCAAAGTAGTTCTCTCCAGGAACCGTCTTTCCCATCCCTTGAGATTATAATCTTCATTACTTACTTCCCTCGTTCCTGTTGAGGTGATTCTTGACACTCTGTGTCCATGGGAACCCAGCCATCTACCAAATAGCTGTGGCATTCAAACTTATTTGCAATTTTAAGCTGATAGTAAGCTAAAAAAGAAACTTCTTTATCCAAAGATGCAAGGTGAGAAAGTTTATAGAGTTGGCTACTGTTCTTAGTTTTGCATTTCATTCTGAATGATGGGAAAAAACCCACGTTGAAAACAGCAACCTTTAGTACTAGGCCCAAGCTCCCAACCCAAAAAGCTTCTCCATATTTTGTTGAGTTTATAAAATCCTTGTATTTTATCACTAGAATTCTACAAATGTTGTATATAATAGTACCTCATTTAAATTCTGTACTTAACCTATCAACATAATGAATGAATTCTCTACTGATCAATTTTCTATGTAACTGAGGAATATCCTGTAGTGCTGAAACCTAAAAAACGGCAATATTTCATGAAAATCTTTTTTAAATGTGTCAGATGTATTTCTGCCTTTCAGACAGACTATGCTGATTGCAAGTTAATCTTTCCTCAAAAATATTACTTGTGTTGAGATAATTATTGTAATGGGAAATAAGACAGCACAATTTTAATCCATTTTTTTTTGGTGATTGTCACCTATACTTTTTTCCTGTCGTTGTAACATTTTCTAGAAAGTTTCCTATCTTTAGGATGAATAAGTTGTTAGAATGCCATATAAATGAAGAGACAATAGGATCTGAATTAAGACCCAAGGGAACTGATGTAAGGAAAAGACCTTTAGAGTGCTGAGTCATTGTCTTACAAACCTTTGTTATTTACTTCTTGATTTTCTAAGATTGCAGTCTTAATATATGAAGTTTGCATTGCACATACATATATGTGTGTATATATCTGTGTATTTGTACACATGTATATATAGTTGTGTGGGCTTACATGTATGTATGTGCATATGTGTATTAGTTCACTTACATGCTGCTGATAAAGACATACCTGAAACTGGGAACAAAAAGAGGTTTAACTGGACTTACAGTCCCACATGGCTGGAACAGCCTCGGAAACATGACAGGAGCTGAAAGGCATTTCTTACATTGGCAGCAAGAGAAAAATGAGGAAGAAGCAAAAGTGGAAACCCCTGATAAACCCATTAGATCTCGTGAGACTTAATCACTATCACGAGAATAGCACGGGAAAGACCAGCCTCCATGATCCAATTACCTCCCCCTAGGTCCCTCCCACAATATGTGGGAATGCTGGGAGATACAATTCAAGTTGAGATTTGGGTGGGAACACAGCCAAACCATAGCATTCTGTCCCCCAAAGTCTTAACTTGTCTTAGCATTAACCCAAAAGTCCATAGTCCAAAGTCTCATTTGAGACAAAGCAAGTCCCTTCCACCTATGAGCCTGTAAAATCAAAGGCAAGCTACTTATTTCCTAGGTACAATGGGGATACAGGTATTCAGTAAATACAGCCATTCCAAATGGGAGAAATTGGCCAAAACGAAGGGGTTACAGGTGCCATGCAAGTTCAAAATCCAGTGGGGCAGTCAAATTTTAAAGGTCCAAAATGATCTCCTTTTACTCCGTGTCTCACATCAGGGTCAAACTGATGCAAGAGGTAGGTTCCCATAGTCTTGAGCAGCTCTGCTCCTGTGGCTTTGCAAGGTATAGCCCCACTCCTGGCTGCTTTCACAGGTTGGTGTTGAGTGTCTATGGCTTTTCCAGGTGCATGGTGTAAGCTGGTGGTGGATCTACCATTCTGGGGTCTGGAGGACGGTGACCCTCTTCTCAGAGCTCCACTAGGCAGTGCCCCAGTAGGTACTCTGTGTGGGGGCTCCGACCCTGCATTTCCCTTCCACACTGCCCTAGCAGAAGTTCTGCATGAGGGCCCTGCTCCCATAGCAAACTTACGCCTGGGCATCCAGACATTTCCATACATCTTCTGAAATCTAGGTGGAGGTTCCCAAGCCTCAATTCTTGACTTCTGTGCACCTGCAGGCTCAACACCATGTGGAAACTGCCAAGGCTTGGGGCTTCCACCCTCTAAAGCCACAGCCCAAGCTGTACGTTAGCTCCTTTCAGCCATGG
This sequence comes from Colobus angolensis palliatus, assembly GCF_000951035.1. NCBI lineage: Eukaryota > Metazoa > Chordata > Mammalia > Primates > Cercopithecidae > Colobus > Colobus angolensis. Next base: position 6,954,393 of record NW_012114555.1, read on the forward strand.
CTGGAGTGGCTGGAACACAGGGAACCAAGTCCCTAGGCTGCACACAGAATGAGGACACTGGGCCTGGCCCATAAAACCGTTTTTTGCTCCTGGGCCTCCAGGCCTGCCATAGGAGGGGTTGCTGTGAAGGTCTCTTATATGCCCTAGAGACATTTTTCCGATGGTCTTGGGGATTAACATTAAGCTCCTTACTATTTATGCAAATTTCTGCAGCTGGCTTGAATTTCTCCCTAGAAAACGGGGTTTTCTTTTCTATGGCATAGTCAGGCTACAAATTTTCCAAACTTTTATGCTCTGCTTCTCTTATAAAACTGAATGCCTTTAACAGCACCCAAGTCACCTTTTGAATGCTTTACTACTTAGAAATTTCTTCCCCAGATACCCCAAATCATCTGTCTCAAGTTCAAAGTTCCACACATCTCTAGGGCAAGGGCAAAATGCCGCCAGTTTCTGTGCTGAAACATAACAAGAGTCACCTTTGCTCTAGTACCCAACACATCTCCATTTGAGACCGTCTCAGACTGGACCTTATTGTCCATATCACTATCAGCATTTTGGGCAAAGCCATTCAGCAAGTACCTAGGAAGTTCTAAACTTTCCTACAAAGTTTCTGAGCCCTCCAAACTGTCCCAACCTCTGCCTGTTACCCAGTTCCGAAGTCACTTCCATCTTTTCGGGTATCTTTTCAGCAGCACCCCACTCTACTGGTACCAATTTACTGTATTAGTTTGTTTTCACACTCCTGATAAAGACATACCAGGAACAAAAAGAAAGGTTTAATTGGACTTATAGTTCCACATGGCTGGGGAGGCCTCAGAATCGTGATGGGAGGTGAAAGGCACTTCTTACATCGGCAGCAGGAGAAAAATGAGGAAGAAGCAAAAGTGGAAACCCCTGATAAACCCATCAGATTTCGTGAGACTTAGTCACTATCATGAGAATAGCACAGGAAAGACTGGTCCTGATGATTCAATTGCCTGCGCCTGGGTCCCTCCCACAATATGTGGGATATCTGTGAGATACAATTCAACTTGAGATTTGGATAGGGACACAGACAAACCATATCAGTGTCTATGTGTGTAGGGATCACATATGGCACAGTGAAAGGAGCATGGTCATTTTATCATCAAACAGACCTTGACCAAACCCTAACAAGAGCCCATTTATAACTGTGGGACCTGACAAAGTTTCTTATTCCCTTTTAGCCTCACTTTCCTTATTTTATTTTATTTTTTGTTTTGTCTTGTTGTTGTTGTTGTTGTTGTTGTTATTTTTGAGATGGAGTCTCGTTCTGTTGCCCAGGCTGGAGTGCAGTGGCTGGATCTCAGCTCACTGCAAGCTCTGCCTCCCGGGTTTACGCCATTCTCCTGCCTCAGCCTCCCGAGTAGCTGGGACTACAGGTGCCCGCCACCTCGCCCGGCTAGTTTTTTGTATTTTTTTAGTAGAGACGGGGTTTCACCGTGTTAGCCAGGATGGTCTCGATCTCCTGACCTCGTGATCCGCCCGTCTCGGCCTCCCAAAGTGCTGGGATTACAGGCTTGAGCCACCGCGCCCGGCCCTTATTTGTTAAAAGGTGATTCAAATACTTACTTTATAGCACTGTCAAACCTGAATAACACACTTTCTATACAGGCTTTAGAAAGGGAGACTTTCTAAAAAAAAATGATAGTTATTCAGGATTGGGAATTGCAATGGGAACATACATGTGCATATTTAGGGAGGTAAAGGAAGACAAATGTTTTTAAAGGAAAGATAAGGTGGGTTAGGTAAGGTGTTTTGAGACACGCTATCAGGATCAATAATAAGGATGGTGTCAGTCCAAGGTTGGACAACAGTTGCTGGCCAGACGTCCTCGAATAAGTATTTTTTGTGTGACGTTTGTGGTGGCCTTTGTGCAAGGTTGTCATCTGTGCAGTATTTTTGTGATAGTTTTTGTTATCAGATATGTGTACATGTGTGAGGCCACCCCCTCCCTCCCCATCCCCCGCTTCATGGCCCTATCTGTCAGGGTTTTAACAAAGTGACTCCATTTTGATTCTGACAATTTTCCCAGAACTAAGACAATTCCTGACACATACAGTTATAAAAATTCTAATTTCTTTTCTCCCCTTCTTTATAAAAGTACATAGTCTAAACTTTTTGCTCTGTGTCTGTTGTGGAACTCATTGTTACTAGAAATATCGAATTTGTCTGTTATTATAATTAAAAGTGACTGGAAATGATTTTCTTGATTCAATTATTTTCTGCCAATTTATTGGCTTAGACTACTTAATACAAGAGTTATAAATACATAGCATACATGCCACCTCCTTTTCTCTCGAAATTGATCATGATTCTCTTTACCACTCAGCCTTGAGGAAGCCCCCAAATCCTCCTCAACACAATGCCAGCCTCCTCAACCAATCCACCAGAATTGGTACATAAGAGCAAAACCTGAATCCCTGCACCAATCACTAGAATAATGACTTCCAAAATCATAATAATTTTTACTGATGTAGAAGCAGGACGACTGAGAACCAGGCAGAAGAGCTCCCCCTAACATGCTAGTGCATAGTGATGAGAGAAACCTCAAGATCTGTTTTGCAACAGCAATATCTGAGAGCAGAAGGAGCACAGTGAAGGTCTGATGAACATTTCTCATGACTCCAACCAGCGTCCTTATTCACAATGCCAAGAAAAATAAGCTGACGCAGCCCGTCACTGTTGCCAAGTCTATCACCTGTTCTCATCAGCACTCGGTCCGAAAGACAGTCTTCAGTTTTCATATTCATCTCACAATTTAGGTGTTTTTTTCCTGTTCCCTCACTTGAAATATATCATTCATCTTTCAATCCAATCTAGTAAGAATGAATGAAGCACCTACTGTGTGACAAGCCTTCAATTCTTGTTAGATTTGTAAGGCCATCTCAGCTCTCAAGGTTCTTACAGGGTACACTCATGCTAACACATCAATGCTCTCCACTGTGATAGGTTCCAAGACAGAGGAAGAGCATGTTTATTCATTTGTTCCTCTCTATGATCATTTCCTTCAAAACTCAATAGGCATGTAGATGGTCTGATTTCATAACTTGAGTCAACATAAAATCTAGACCTCAGATGTCACCAACTAATGGGTGCTAGCTTGAAACATCATCTTTATCAGCGTCTTTCCCTTTAAGAAGTCAGGCAGGCCCAGAGGCTACACAGACTCTAAGATCTGCAATGTGCCATTGCAGAAAGGAGTAGTTCTGTAGTTCATTCTTTTGGAATAATCTTCAAATTTATTCAGCAAGCCTATTATTTCCAGGGAGTGAGCTAAGCACTGGGGAGACAGAGGGAAAGAAGATCTATAACATCCTGAGCAGCTCACAGACCAGGAAGGTAACCAACATGTAAATAAGTAATTAGCATAAAATGGAGGCACCAGGAAGTCCTGATCTTTGAGTTGATATTTGATGGATGAGCAGATCTTCATCAGATAAAGACATGGGATAAGGACATTCCAGGAGGCAGGTCATTGGAGCAATTTATGAAGTAACAGGGAGGTGAGTAATCTGCTTTGTTAGAACTTGTAGGATAAGGAGAGAAATGATGGCAAGATGGAGGAATGACTCAAAAGGGGAGTGGAACTCAGGCTCCAGTCATGAGGAGTCCTGAGGTTCATGTCAAGGAGTTTCAGTTTTAACCATAGATAAGGAAGCTGCTCAAAAATGTAAGCAGAGGAATGACATACTACTAATGGCCAGCGTTTAGCACATCTCATATGGCTTCAGCTAATCCTCACGAAATTATTTGAAGTTGGTGTTTCTAATATTATCCCCATCTTACAGGTTACAAAAGTGAGGCTTAGGAAGGTTAAATAATGGTTTTAGGTTAAACAACTAGTGAATGTCAGAGCCAGGAAATAAACAGTTTTGCTTGTGAGCTTTGAACTTATGGAATGAAAGAAGAGAGTAGAAGCAAGACGTTTTAAGGGGGAGACTGCAATATTTCAGGCAGCGGATAAAGAGAGTCGCACCAGAGCAGTGGCAGTGGAGATGAGATAGACTCTGGTGTGGTGTATTTCAAAGAGAGTTGCTCCGTCTCTGCCATTCCAGAAGGCACTAATGAATCACATTCCCATTATTTAAAATTTACTCTATTTTCTTTATTGTAAAGTACTTTTACCGGTTTTTGTAACCTTACAGTTTACAAAAGTGAGGCTTGCCTATTTGCAAACACAGCATTCAAAGATAAAAATCTGTAACTACTAAAGAAAGTTTAATAAAATTGATGTTAAATTCTAAAGCAGAGTTCCAAAATGTTCTGAGCAACTTCAATGGTGTTGGGATGATGTATGATCTATGAGTAATTTTCTCAATCATTTTTTCATCTAACAGTCACTTTTTGAGGACATATTTTATTTGGGGCCCTGGGCAAGGTGATGGGGATATAGTGATTGGGACATACTTTGTCAAGGACACAAGCTGTCCTTATTACTTGGAAAATAATAATAAAGTAATACTTTGTATGGGAGTGTGCAGGTGTGATGTGTTGTTAAAATATATTATTTTTATATTTATTTATTTATTTATTTTTGAGATGGAGTCTCACTCTGTCGCCCAGGCTGGAGTGCAATGCTGCAATCTCAGCTCACTGCAACCTCTGCCTCCTGGGTTCAAGCAATTCTTCTACCTCAGCCTCATGAGTAGCTGGGACTACAGGTGCGTACCACCACGCCTGGCTAATATTTTTGTATTTTTAGTAGAGACGGGGTTTCACCATATTGGCCAGGCTGGTCTGGAACTCCTGACCTTGTAATCTGCCCACCTCAGCCTCCCAAAGTGCTGGGATTACAGGTGTGAGCCACTGTGCCTGCCCTGTTAAAATATTTTAAAAAAATAATTCCCTAATATATTTTATTCACTCCTTATACTTCAGGCAATGTTAATTCTAGGAAAAGTCCCCATGATATATTTTGCACATTTATCAAAGAACAGATTGCAACAAAAGACTATGCTTCTGTGATAATAGGTTTGATTAACACCTATCAAAATAGAACCATCATTTGCTCACTTAAGCATTTGTTAAATAACCCAATCTGCTACTGAATTAGAGGCCAGATGCCTCTATCTCCACATTCCACACGTGCTGAGAGGACAGTTGCCACCTCCCTCTTCAAGCTCTAGCCATGAATGGTCTTTGTCTAAAGGATGTCTCAGGCCTACTCCAACTTGAGTTTCTAGGATTCTGTAAATCTAGATCTTTTCTCCCAAGTGACCAGTGGTATTTCAGTTATATTGTTCCATAAACCCCACAAGTTAAAGATCCAGTTATAGGCCGGGCACGGTGGCTCACACCTGTAATCCAGCACTTTGGGAGGCCAAGGCGGGTGGATCACGAAGTCAGGAGTTCGAGACCAGCCTGTCCAACATGGTGAAACCCCATCTCTACTAAAGATACGAAAAATTAACCGGGCATGGTGGCATGCACCTGTAATCCCAGCTACTCGGGAGGCTGAGGCAGAAGAATCGCTTGAACCTGGGAGGTGGAGGTTGCAGTGAGCCAAGATTGCGCCACTATGCTCCAGCCTGGGCAACAGAGTGAGACTCCGTCAAAAGAAAGGAAGGAAGGAAAAGAAGGAAAGGAAGGAAGGAAAAGGTCCAGTAATGACACCCACCAGAATACTACCCACTGGGGGCAATTCCAATGGTACCCACTGGACTAGGATTCACTACTAATGTTCATCTTTAGAAAAGGTGTAATTGTTAGAATTTCCTTTCTTATACTTGGCTAAGGTCTGCTCTATAATTTTCATTCTGGTTTTGCATTCTGAAGCCAAACCAAATGAGTTTATCATGACAACATGATAGCCTTCTCGTGTCTGTGTCAGGTCATCTTTTTCTTCAGTTAAGCAACTAGATTTCCTGCCATTATTCCTGTGAAACCATTTCCGGACCCCCTCATTATCCCGAGCACTTTCTTCATGACTCGCTCAGATTCATCAGTGTTCTTTAGACTGTGATACCAAAAACTGAATTGAACACAATATCCTCATGGAAATTTGATCAGTAAAGAGTATACAGTCATACGCATTCCTTACTGTTCTGTTACTAAAATCTAAAATATCTTTGTTGTCATCTGATGGCCACGGTGCTCATATCCAATAAAAACACTGTTGCCTCAGGGCCTTTGCACTTGCTATTCTCACTGTCAAGAAAGCTTTTTCCTTAGCTATCCATGTGGCTTTCTTACTTCAGTCTGTTCAAATGTCACCTTCTCAGTCATCCCCAGTGAAGCAGTGTCTCCTTTTAGTCTGTTTCCTTACGTAGATTATTGTTTCTTCCTTGCAACTATTATCACCTGATACATAATTATTTCATGGACATCTTGACTGCTTCTTTCACAAAAGGTATGCTCCATGAGGCAAGAGATAGTTTTGTTCTCTGATGCAGTATCCCCTGGCACATGGAAAATAAAATATGATAAATAGCTGTTGGCTAAATAAAAATTGGGTATACAATCAACAATAATTTCTAGAACTTTTTAATGAAATTCTGTTAAATATTTGCCCATTCCTTCCTTAACAATTCACTTGTTTCTCTCATTATAAATAGCTCATGTTTATTATCAAATACTTATGAAACACATATAAGAAAAAAAAAACCCTCAGAAACTGATTTTCTTATATCTACACAGTATTTAACACATAATTTTCTAGGTATTTATTTATTTATTTATTTTGAGATGGGCTCTCATCCTGTCGTCCACACTGTAGTACAGTGGTGCAGTCACAGTTCACTGCAGCTTCGAAACTCACCAGACTCAGGTGATCCTCCCAACTTAGCTTCGCAAGTAGCTGGGGCTATAGGTGTGAACCACCACCCCACCTGGCTAATCTACTGTATTTTTAGTAGAGATGAGAATTTCCTATGATGCCCAGGCTGGTCTCAAACTCCTGGGTTCAAGAGATGCCCCCACCTTGGCCTCCCAAAGTGCTAGGATTACAGACGTGAGCCACTGTGCCGAGCCTAGACTTTCATTTATATATATATATCTTTCTTTTACTAAAATGAGATAATAATTTAAATATTTTTATGTTGAATTATTTTAAGTGTATATATTTTCTCTTATCAGCAAATATCCTTATTAATAAGACTATATAATGTTTTACTCTGCGGTATAACATAATTTTCTTACCAGTCATTAATAATTAAGAAATGTAAGATATTTTCAATTTACTGTGAATTTAACAGCATTCTAACAGTGTTACACCTAAATTTATGGGACTTCCATGATTATTTCCTTGGTAAAAGACTTGTCACATTGAGGAATACAAAATATACAATATTACTAATAGTTATTATTAAAAGCTATGTTTAAATTTTAAGCATTTTGTCACTTTTGGCTTTCTTGAGAGGGTGAGAAAAGAGGATATTCCTATATTACTGGTAAATGTGTAAACTGACATAGTATTTTTGGAAGATCATTTAGTTATGATTATATCTATGAAGTAAGGAAAAGTAACAAGCTATAAGTTTTTTTCTTTCGTCTGTCAAATTTCCAACTTTTCCTCATTGGCATAAAAGAAAAATCAAATAAATTTTTCTGTTTTGTTTTTTACTTTTATTTAAGTTTTGTTTCTTGTGTGCTGTTGAACTTTTTCAAAAAACTTGTTTGTAGCTTGAGTCTCTAATCAACACAGAAGTCATCACTCTTACTTTCACACATTTCATGAGTAAATCTGAGTCTTTATTTACAATGAGTAGATTATAAAGTTTTGAACAGGACATGCCAAATACGAAATAGTGTTGTAAACTATTAGGCTTCTTATTAAGGATCGTTTTGCTTGTCTTTCATTTTGTTTTAATGAAGATGGGTACAAACAAATGAAATGATTTTTAGGAAACAGCACCAAAAGAGAGTGAAGAGTTTGCAAATAAAAATAAAGTAAAATATAAAGAAAGACTACAAAGCTAAAAATCATCAATCTCAGAAAAGAAGAGTCCCAGGTGTGGCTAAATATTCAAGTGCCCTCAGTGACTTTCCTAGATCACGCCTTTGGCTGCTGAAGGACTTCTGTGAGGCAAACACCGATCCATATCTTCACTGAGGACAGAAAAAGACACTCCAGTTAACGATCAAGGTTTTGATAAGAAAAAACTTTACAGACCAAAAATTTAAGTATTCAAATATCCTGTTCATGAAAGTTTTATATATATATACATACACACAAACACACACACACACTCACAGAGGTTTATATATAGAGAGATATGATATATATATACATACACACACATGAGATATACATATATATGTATGGAAATTTGATCAGTAAAGAGTATACAGTAATACACATTCCTTACTGTTCTGTTACTGTACATATATGTATATCTCACATGTTGTCTTTAAGAAATGATATAGGTTCATTGTAACAGTTACCTGTGGTGCATACCTTTCTACCCAATGCCCCGTTTCCTCCAGGAAGAAAAACAAAACAAAACAGTGTTTTAAAAAGTTATTTGTTATCTCTCACCAGTCTACAGGTCTGGATCAGGGCTTCTATTGGTTAGAGCTTGCTTTGGTATCTGCAGGTAGCCCAGGTTTACTGGGGGCTGAGTGGTCTAGGAAGTCCGATTCTGGAATGATTTAGTTCTGCTCTAAATCCTCTATTATCCTCCAGTAGGCTAGCCCAGGCTCATTCTCAAGAAAGAGGTAGAGTGCAAAAAAGTGCAGAGGCATGCACACACTTTTTCAAGACTCTGTGCACTGTCATTTGTTAAGGTCTCATGGTCTAAAGGAAGTCATACAGCTAAGCCCGACAATGTGGAAGTCAATTGCCAAAAGGCACGGATACAGCAAAAGGTGAAAAATTGGAGTATTAACATTTCACGCTCATTTATTTGAAAATGTAATGCAAAATCTCTGGCTCGTAGGAGGCCCCACTTGTTATTAGCCATCTCTGAGTTCATTAGACCAATGCACCTTGATGGCTGAGACATAGTCACACCTGAAAGCAGAATGATTGTTTGAGGTGTCATCCAAATTTATAACTTCATGTACAAGATACCTGGAAGTGATTTTTTTTTCTTCCTGCATGGGATTGACAAGATTGATATACATCTTTATAGTAGGAATATATTATAACCCAATGTTAGCATCTCGTTATGGTCCTGTGTTGACAATAGAGATTCTTAATGTTCTCATACTAGCTTCCCATAGCATAGATGTGTGATTTCTGTGTTTATTTTACCATGTTAGAAGAAAGAAATACATAGCTGCTTAAAAATACCATTAAATATACTCTCTTCAATTTTGCTTAATTTGTTATATGTGGATCTTAACAGTGGGCAACATCTTCTAGGAATATATTGAGTGTAAATATATGTAGGATTCCACAGTGAGTGAAAGAAAACTAAAAGATGATCTATAAATAAAGTGTCTGAAAAGCAATGTGTTTGGAAAAGCCAAGGAGAAAGTTGTTAACTAAACACACTTTTAAATTTTCCAACACTGATGCAAAAACAAACCAGTAATATTCTTGGAGAGGTATTGATGTGTGTGGAATAAAGAAGATATTACTTTCCTTCTTGCCAGGCTTTATTTAAGAGATGTATGAATCTGACTAGATCTCACAGTTGTTATTAATCTGGAACTTTTGAAACTGGAGCATTGTTAGTGCAATGAGAGAAGATATAAGGGTAATTCATCAGGTCCTCTGTGATGTAAAAAAAAAAAAAATGTTTTAAACCTACCTCTGTCTTAATAGTTGTAGCTGTGACTGTTTATGCAGTAAATAGAGCCTCTTCCTCTTTCCCTTTGGACATCATCATAATAATTAAAATGTTCACATTACTTTTTATTACTCTTGCAGAAATCCTTTGTGAGAATGAGGAGCCATAATATTATTCCCGTTTTACAGATTAGGAAATCGAGGATGAAGTGAGATCAAGTGACTTGCTCAAGGTACAAAGGTAGTCAGGGCTCTTACAAACTCTAGTTCATTGCCTTCCCTCCTACATGTTACTCTCTTTCTCCTTAGGAATTCAGGGTCACCATCATCCCACTCCTTCTCAAGGCACACAATTGGCTTCCCCTGTCCCTTTAGGGAAGGCAAGTAGACACTCAGGAGGAGAATCAAGCAAGAGATCACTGACTAAAACTATTGAGAACAAGAAAACAAAATGAAGGTGTGAAGCTTTACAAGAATTGAAAATAGGTGGCCTAAAATCCAGATGTATTTCTTTGTTTGAGCACTTGGTTTGATCCGCACAGTATTTTCAAGCACAATTGAACTGGGCAAATGTTGTAAGCAGGTTAGCACTTAAGTTTTAATACTCACCCTTTTGTATAGTTTTGTTGTTTCTCTGACTTCTCTGATATCTGATGTTGCAACTCTAAGAGAATTTTAAGTAATCATCTGCATGTTTTAGAGAATAGATCAAGAGTAACATTTCCTTTCAGAGTACAAGAGGTTGGCTAGTTCTTGTAATTTGTTTGGTTGGCCAAGTAGTCTGTGAGTCGCAGCATGGAAAGGACATACACGTTGGGGCAAGTAAACCCTGGTTGTGCACATTGAGCTGAAACCTCCTCGCAAGCTTGCCCATAGCAGTCATCGTGCTCCAGTGAGATCAGCGAGCACATGCTCCCAACCCCCTGGAGGGATAGGAGCTGTAGCAACACAATACGTTCCTTGAAAACTGGTTTGGAAGGGGAAACTGTCATCCTAATTATCACATAAATCAGGTACTGTGCTTATCATCAAAGCTAGTAACGAACACTCAATAACACATAGCAGCATGTGAATTTGTTGGCATTTACATCTCAGCTTCGGACACTTGCGATATCCATTCATCCAATCCTAGAAAACACTGGGCAAAACGTATATATCCCACTTTGCTGAGGGAAGAAGAAAGTGTCTTTCTAGTTTTTACTACCTATGTGTTTGAGACTCTTAACATACTGTAGAAGTCTTTGTAGATATTTGACAAAAAAATGATAGTTAGATTCAGTAAGATCAACCACATTCTTTGATTTACCCACTTTACATTGGATAACATCCTCTTAAAATTTACAGGTATTTTCTATATTGCATAATCACTTTATCCCTAATAATGATTCTTCAGATCATTTGACTCAGTTTGTAAGAAACGCACTGTCACATTTCCTAAACTTAGATTCCCATGCTAATCTAAGAAATTAGAAAATTGGCAGGAAAGGCTGCAAAAAAGAAATTATTCTACTCCCAATGACAGGCAATAAGAACCAACCCTTATATAGCACTTACTCTGTACCCCAGCACCACTACGTCAACTCCTTCAATCCTCAGAACCACTGTTAGCAATTTACTACTTCTCTCCCTGTTTTCCAAGAACCTGAGGCACAGCGAGATTAGATGAGGTAACTGAGGTTACACAGATAGTGAGAATGCTGGGATTTAAGCCTGGAGTGTCTATCTCCTGAGCTTCTGCTCTTGAAAAATATGCTATTCTTTCTTTTTAAGGGAACTGGACCAGTTGCCTACAAATTTCTACTCCTCACAGTGACTTTGCTTAACCTCCTTTCTTTTTCTGGAATGTCTTTCCCCAGCTTCTCTGCTTTCCAAGGTGAATGAAGTTCAAGGATCACTTTCTCTATGACGCCTTACCTAGTTCTTCCTAACACTGAGCTGGAATAAGCCTCTCTGGACTTTTGCCTTTCTGCTGTAACACTTACCATTTGTGTTTATGTCACCACATACTCATCTCTCTCCTATACAGTATAGCCAGCTCCTTCAGGCAGAGGAATACTATTGAATTTTTTATATGTGCATATTCCTGGTGCGAGATCACATGGCACATAGTAAGGAATATATAATACATAGTCATACATATTGTACTGGACATGAATGAATACAAGTGTTTGGAGATGCCTCTTGGTACAGAAGAATAGGTTTTAAATTTCTTTTAACTCTTTTATTTAATGCCAATATCTAGCCTAATATGAAGCATTTTTATCGGGTATTCATTAGACATTTTGACTCTAGACACTTTGACTTAGACTCTAGGCATGAGTCACTTGTTTATTTTAAGCCTCAGTTGAAATGACAGAATGAATAACCTTGACTTAGATGAATTTAAGTAGCATCTTTGATCCTGAGTCTGTTTTTTTTGGAATTTAATTAGCTATACCCCTCAGTAATTCAGCAGTGTCCTGTGGGATATTAAATGGTAAAACAAATAGTATGGTAGTTTCTTTATAAATCTCATGGAGGATCTACATTCCTCACATTTCACGAGACATCATTACTTTACAGTAATCATTTAATCTGAAATAATGTCATTATGTATAAATTGTGTGAAGCTGCTTTCCTTGCCCTCATTAAGTGTTTCTCTGAACACTTAACATTATTGGACTCCTTTTAATTATTTTCTCTGCACCAGAGTTCTCACTTTTTTTCTCTGCTGTTGTTCAAGGTCTTCATGATTGAACAAATCAGTTATTAAAAAGAAAACCATGCTCCTTTTGTCCATTGCCTGGATGTCTTAACAATCTCATTATTTGATGAGTGACTTGTAAAAATATTTAACTCACCCTGTTTTACGTATGTCACATGCTCAACAAGAATAATGAATGCACTCTTTGATACTGAGAGGACCGTGTTTGCAGTGTTTTTACTGATTTCAGCACTGCCAGGGGTGAGAGGTGTCTCTGTTTTGATCACAGTCACATTTTAGCTCAAAAGAGTTGAATTGTTTGACCTTGCTAGTCAACTCTATGCAATACATTTACAAACATATATATATACATGTATATATGTGTGTGTATATATGTGTATATATGTGTGTGTGTATATATATATATGTATATATATTTGCATCAGGTCAAAGTTAATTATAGTTGGTATTTGCTTAATAATTCATCCCCTACCATTCTAGCTTATGACATAAAAAGTGAACTGTTTGGGAGAAAAGAAAAGTCAGTGCTATATTCAATTTATTGCAGCAGGTGTACTGTCAATTGGGGAATTGATTAGAAGACGATTTTAATAAAGAAGAGATTCCTTATAAAAGTTTAAGTCACAAAATGCATTTAAGGAATTAATCCTGGCTGTGGAATTAGTTCATATTTGAAAAAGAAACCTTTAGACCATGTACTCAGTGGCCAGAAACTTGGCCTTCATCTGAACTCTTGATTTCTGGGTCTTGTTTTCAAACTTTGCATAACTGGATTTTCCAAAAGCTTCTCAAGCATGTGGCTCACTTATGGGCTACCCCAATACTCTGCAGCCAGCACGTATCATATCATCGTGCATATCACACCTAGTTATAATGGGGCCTGTTTTCTTATGCTGCCTAGGCCCTGCTGGAAGATCCTTTGAGATGGAAACTGCTTTCTGCTAACATTGTATTTCCAGCACCAGTCATAGTGCCTGGGTCATGGTAGCCATTCAAGAGTAACTACTGAATTGCTGGGTGCAATGGCTCATGCCTGTAATCCCAGCACTTTAGGAGGCTGAGGTGAGTGGATTGCTTGAGTCCAGGAGTTTGAGACTAGCCTGAGCAATATGGTGAAATCCTGTCTCTACAAAAAAATACAAAAATTGGCCAGGCATGTTGGTGCACACCTGTAGTCTCAGCTACTTAGGGGTCTGAGACGGGAGGATCGCTAGAGGTCAAGGCTGCAGTGAGCCATCATCATGCCACTGCACTCAAGCCTGGGTGACAGAGTGAGACCCTATCTCAAAAGAAAAAATAAACACTACTGAATTAATTTATTAATAATATTAATAATGCTACATTAAGGTACTAAGGCAAATTTTACAGACTCTCATTCTTTCCCACAAACTATAAGAATTCTAGTTTTTCTATTAAAAATTCAAACTCAGCCGGGCGCGGTGGCTCAAGCCTGTAATCCCAGCACTTTGGGAGGCCGAGGCGAGCGGATCACAAAGTCAGGAGATCGAGACCATCCTGGCAAACACAGTGAAACCCCATCTCTACTAAAAATACAAAAAAATTTAGCCGGGCGTGGTGGCAGGCACCTGTAGTCCCAGCTACTCGGGAGGCTGATGCAGGAGAATGTTGTAAACCCAGGAGGCGGAAGTTGCAGTGAGCTGAGATAGCACCACTGCACTCCAGCCTGGGCAACAGAGTGAGACTCCATCTCAAAAAAAAAAAAGAAAAATCAAACCCATTTTTTTTTCCTGGGAGTCCCTAGAGGTGTTTCACATAATATCCTAATAGTCTTCTATTTCTTTGACTCTGGCACTAGCATGACCCAGTTGATGCCCAAGTCAAGGGTATGTTTTCCAGTTCTCTCCAAGGTCACAAATTTTCCAGGAACTAATGCAGGGTTGTATTTCTGATAATCACTGTGCTGAAGACATGTATGTCTCTTCCAGAAATGAGGAAAACTCTTTGCTCCACTTTGCCAACTTGGCACTAAAGATAAACCAAACATCATGTATATTTTTTAGAGACAAAGTCTCAGTCTATTGCCTGGCCTCATATCTTTCTATGTACCACAGAGTTACTCAGAAGAACAGCTTTTTATCTCTACCTGAGCTCCTGTCTTCATCCACCTTGGACATGTGCCCATGGTGCTGGGTTGGGTATCAATATCTGGTTCTAATACCATGCTCTATGCTGACTTTCTATTCTGATTTCCCACCAGACATAAACTTAAATATTTTCTATTTTTAAGCCAAAAATAGGATTTTCTTTCCTATTTAGCTACTTTGCTGCTTTCCGTATTTCCAATTTTTATTCTTGCAGTCATTCATTCTACATATGATTATTGGATAAATACTGTGCCCCAAATACTCTAATAGATTCTGGAGATAAATTGATGAACAAAACAGATGAAATTTCTATCCCCCTGGAGTTTATAATTTTGTTCACTTGAAGATGCCCAGATATACTTTAATCCCACTTGAGACCTAACTTGAATCTATGTTAAAGTCTTTCTTTCCAAGCAAGCAAACTTTTTCCTATATTTTACTGGTTAGAGCAAGACAAATATGATGTAGTTTGAAGATTTGTAAATGAATAAGAGTCAGAGAGAAAGAAAGAATGAAGCCAATTATAAGGACCTTCCCTTAGGTAGAGGGCAAGAGAAGTGCAGGAGGAGATGAGAAAGACACTATTTGATTACGTGATTAGAGATCATCATCTTGTGAAAATTCGCAAAGAATATACAAAAGTAGAAATGTTTTCAAATAGGAACCTAGGAGACAGAGAAGTAGAATGTGGAAAAACAGAATAACAGAAGGAGGTGGACTTCAGAGGTCAACTCCAAAATAAAGACTGCCTCTTCATGGAAGGGTTGATTAAACCTGTCCAAGATCCTAGAGTCACTAATTGATGAGCTGTCGGAGGAAGGAGACATACTTAATAGAATGAATTTTAATTTTCTGCAAGCAAAGCCTAAATTCCTGAAAAAAGTGTTACAAAGGATACTTGAAAGCAAGGTGGCCTATTTTCCAACAGTCCCAGTCAATCATGGAGAGCTGCCATTTTTGAAGAGTTACTCATCAGGGAAAAAGTGAGTAAGTAGCTGAAAACAGTAAATAAAAAAGAGCTGGCAAGATTCCCCAAGAACTAAAGGTGGGATACTCAAAAGGAACTTCAAAAATCCTGTTATAACTGCTCATGTTTTCCTCTTTCCAAAGCCTCTTTTCCAAATGGGAAGGTAGAAAGATCAATCAACTAAAGTGTAGAAGATAGAACCAAATGACACCAAGGTTTGAATTGTTCCTGCAGTTAACTCTTGGAAGCTGCTCAACTCATGATCAGTCTAAGAAGTGGGCCATGGCCCAAGGCCATGAACTATAATCAGTCAAACTTTCTAATGACCATGCCACTGAAGGGAAGTGTTATGTGGAACTCAGTGCCAAGAATATTCTTCATACAAATTAGATGTATAACAAAGGATATGCTATTATAGGAAAGCTCTCAGGATAGTATGCATCCCAGAGACAATTTTGTTCGTACTTATAAAGAAGATACCTAACAAAAGTATGTTGTTCTAAAATTATTCCTCAAATTTTTCTTTTTTAAATAAGTAAAACACTATACCATCAAGTTTCTTGATGGATCAACTATTAGAAAGAATAGAGCACAAATAAATCTTGGGCCCCCACGTATCATGATGTATAGAATCCCAGTAAAGAAACAAGTTCAACTACCTAATGGTCATGAGAATTTCTATTGACCTAGGGAATGTGAAATGCCAACAAAGCCATTTTGTTCTTTCCCTGATTGTTTTGTTCTGTTTGCTCTAAGGGCTATTTCTTTCCCTGCCCCTGGATGAAAACTTAGCTTTGTACCATGGCCTTTTCCTCCTCCTTAGTTTTAAGAACTGTCTTCTTTCAGTAACTAAAATGCCCAGCCATCAGTGTAATGATCAAAACTCTGATCTAATAACACATGTAGGGCTACTTACCTTCTATCAGCTTGACACTGCTTCTGATCTGGAAGCCCCATTAGGGAGGAGGCATGCAGTTGACTTCTTCTACCATCTTTGATTATCTTGTTTTCTGCTCAGAAGCTGAGCTTCTGATTCCTCAAGGTACAACCACAGAAAGAGGGGATGAATAAAGAAGGGTCATACCCTTATGTGGCTGTGTGCTCACCATCTGTGACTGTGCCTTCTGCATTTAGGCAAGATTAGAATTGGCTCATTTCTCACAGGACTCATACTGCTCTTTTTAGAGAGTTTCCTGTGGTATAGTTTTAAAAAATTATTTATTTCCCAGTTCCTAGCAATAACTCCTAAAACCTTTGGAAGCTCCAAAGTGCTGAGTATTTTTTGTATGGTAATGAGATGACTGTGACTGGGGAACCCTAGATATTCAGGATGGAGGATGGTCACCAGAAAGACCCAGCCATTTTTAGAGGGTTGGAACTTTCATCCCATCCTCACCTCCATAATCCCTTGAGGAGAGGGTCTGGAGATTGAGTTCAATTACCAATGGCCAGTGATTTTAATCAATTATGCCTACTAATGGAACCTCCATAAAGCCCCCTAAATGATGGGGTTTGGAGTAGTTCCAGATTGGTTAAGACTTTAAGGTTCTGGGAGGACGTGGAAGCTCTATACACATGCTCCCTTCATACCTTCTATGCATATCTTCCCTTTGGCATAGAAATAGGAGAGTTGTATTCTTTATAATAAACTGATAACAGTAAGTAAAGTGATTTCCTGAATTCTTCAAGTCATTCCAAGGAATTATCAAGGCGTGAGGGAGGGGTTAGTCATGGAAACACTGAATTTATAGTCAGCTGGGTGGAAAAGTGGGTAGCCTAGGTACCCCATTTATGGCTGGCAACTGAAATGGAAGCAACATTGTGGGACTAAGCTTAAACTGTGGGGTCTTTGCAAACACTGGGTAGTTAGTGTGAGAGTTGGATGCTTGGACACTCAGTTGGTCTTGAAGAACCGAAGAATTGCTTGGTATGGAAAACCACTGTATTAGTTTGTTTTCATGCTGCTGATAAAGACATGCCCAAGACCAGGAAGAAAAAGAGGCTTAATGGACTTACAGTTCCACACAGTTGGGGAGGCCTCACAATCATGATGGAAGGCAAAAAGGGGCAAGTCACATTTTTACATGGTTGGCAGCAGGCAAAGAGAGAGCTTGTGGAGGAAAACTCCCACTTTTAAAACCATCAGGTCTTGTGAGGCTCATTGACGATCACAAGAACAGTGCAGGAAAGACCTGCCCCCGTAATTCAATCACCTCCAACCGGGTTCCTCCCATGACATGTGGGAATTGTGGGAGCTACAATTAAAGATGAGATTTGAGTGGGGACACAGCCAAACCATATCATTCCACCCCGGCCCCTCCAAAACCTGATGTCCTCAAATTTCAAAATCAATCATGCCTTCCCAACAGTCCCCCAAAGTTCTAAATCATTTCAGCATTAACTCAAAAGTCCAGAGTCCAATGTCTCATCTGAGACAAAGCAAGTCCCTTCCACCTATGAGCCTATAAAATCAAAAGCAAGTTAATTACTTTCTAGATACAATGGGGGTACAGGCAATGGGTAAATACAACTGTTCCAAATGGGAGAAATTTACCAAAACAAAGGGGCTACAAAGTCCATGCAAGTCTGAGATCCAGCAGGGCAGTCAAATCTTAAGGCTCCAAAATTATCTCCTTTGACTCTGTGTCTCGCATCTGGGTCATGCTGATGCAAGAGGTGGGTTCCCATGGTCTTGGGCAGCTCTGCCCCTGTGGCTTTGCAGGGTACAGCCTCTCTCCCTGCTGTTTTTATTGGCTGGCATTGAGTGTCTGCAGCTTTTCCAAGCATACCATGCATTCTGTAGTTTGATCTACCATTCTGAGGTCTGGAGGACTTTGGTCCTCTTCTCCCAGCTCTACTAGGGATAGTGCCCCAGTAGGGACTCTGTTTGGGGTCTCAGACCCCACATTTCCCTTCCACACTGCCCTAACAGAGGTTCTCCATGAGAGCCCCGCCCCTGCATCAAAGTTCTGCCTGAACATCCAGGCAGTTCCGTACATCCTCTGCAATCTAGGCAGAAGTTCCCAAACCTCAGTTCTTGACTTGTGTACACCTGCAGGCTCAACACCATGTGGAAGCTGCCAAGGCTTGGGGCTTGCACTCTCTGAAGCCATGACCCAAGCTGTACCTTGGCCCCTTTTAGTCATGACTGGAGTGGCTGGGACACAGGGCACCAAGTCCTGACACTGCACACAGCTCAGGGACCCTGGGTTTGGCCCATAAAACCATTTTTCCCTCCTAGGGCTCTGAGTCCATGCTGGGAGCAGCTGCCCTGAAGATCTCTGACATACATGGGAGATATTTTCCCCATTGTCTTGGGGATTAACAATCAGCTCCTTATTATTTTTGCAAAATTCTGCAGCCTGCTTGAATTTCTCCCCAGAAAATGGGATTTTCTTCTCTACTAAATTGTCAGGTTGCAAATTTTTTGAAGTTTTATGCTTTGCTTCCCTTATAAAACTGAATGCCTTTAACATCACCCAAGTCACCTCTTGAATGCTTTGCTGCTTAGAAGTTTCTTCCACCAGTTACCCTAAATCATCTCTCTCAAGTTCAAAGTTTCACACATCTTTAGGGCAGGGGCAACATGCCACCAGACTCCTTGCTAAACCATAACAAGAGTCACCTTTCCTCCATTTCCCAACAAGTTCCTTATCTCCATCAGTGACCACCTCAGCCTAGACCTTATTGCTCATATCATTGTCAGCATTTTTGTCAAAGCCATTCAACAAGTCTCTAGGAAGTTTCCAACTTTCCCACATTTTCCTGTTTACTTCTGAGCCCTCCAAACTGTTCCAACCTCTGCCTGTTACCCAGTTGCAAAGTGACTTCCACATTTTCGGGTAACTTTTCAGCAGTGCCCTACTCTACTGGTACCAATTTACTGCATTAGTTCATTTTCATGCTGCTAACAAAGACATACCTGAGACTAGGAAGAAAAAGAGGTTTAATGGACTTACAGTTCCACATTGCTGGGGAGACCTCACAATCACAGAGGAAGGCAAGGAGGAGCAAAGTCATGTCTTACGTGGATGACAGCAAAGAGAGAGCTTGTGCAGGAAAACATTTTTAAAATCATCAGATCTCATAAGACTCATTCTCACTATCACAAGAACAGAACAGAAAAGATCTGCCCCAAAAATTCAACCACCTTCCTACATGGGAGTTGTGGGAGTTATAATTCAGATGAGATTTGCATGGGAACACAGACGAACCATATCAACTCCCCAGACATTTAAGGTCAGAAGTGTTGTTTAAGGGGAAAAAATGCTTCGTTTGTATTTGTGATCCCTCACAGATTTGCCCTAATGCAGATCTTTCGTGACCTCTCACTCAGTCTCCTTTGGTAATTTTTATGAGCCTTTAGCGCCAAGGGATATGTGCCAGGTGATTCTAGTGTTCCAGAGTCTACCTGGGCCTCTTCTCTCAGGATGGGCGGGATAACTGTGTGAGCACATAGAGGCCTGAGCCACGGCCACAGGGTGACTGTTTGCAGAATCGGGGGTGGAAGTATGGGTAAAGCATGAACAGGAGGGCTTGGGTGTCCACATGCTTGCTTCTGAAGTCCCTCACAGTACAAGACAGAATGAGGGGTAGAGTGAGAAGGGGACAAGTAGTAGATCAAGGTCCGACCTGCTTGCCTTTCTCTACTCTGTTCTGAGACAGAATTTCAAAGAGTTCATGAATTCCAAAGTCACACCTAGCCTTCCCGGTTTTGTATTTGTCAAAGGGGGAAGATAGGACATATTCCATTATAATTTTTTCAGCTCGATTTATACTTTTTGAATTTCGACATAAGTCTCCATGTTACTTTTACCCGAGGTCCACGAATGTTTGGGATGGGCCTGGCAATAAATGTAAATCATGTTTTTTTCTTAGTTTGGACTTGAAGGATCTTCTGTGAACAATTCTTACAGAAACTGATACTTTCCTTTGCACCTTGGCTATAGGTAAATTGGCCACAGCAGATTTCACTTTATGGCTTTTCTTCCCCCATAGGACTCATCTTTCATAATATCACTTAACATACTGCATAATACACGTATGCATTATGCTTATTTTTTACCACTTGTTTTTTTCTATCCCCTGCTCACTACCCTGTACCATCCCTATTTCCAATAAAATATGATTTCTATGAGGTAGGAGTTTTTATCTTTCTGAGTTTTTGCTTTTTTTCTTTGCTCATTTGCATGTCCCAAGGATTAGAACACTCTTTGAAACAAAGTAGGCACACAATAAATGTTTGTTGAGTGGATGAATATATATGAACATAAATGCATTAAAATGTGCATTAAGTATCATTTGTCAGGTGAGACTTGATGACGATTTTTATTTATTATATTTTATGTATCTTACAAATTTTCTGTAGTAAATATATCCACTGTAATCATAAAATAATATGATTATATTAAATTACAATGAATTTTCCCCATCCTTAATCTCTTTTATATTTCTTACGTAATGAATATTATTGTGCACATTTTGTGGATGATGAAATTAACCTCTAATTATAAAAACAGCATATAATTATGTTGTTTTTATCTTTATCCCCAGGGTACCTTGTGTACCTTGTGAACATGACCAGTTTCCACATGACAGAGGTTTCTGTGTTCTGCCCCCACTTCCCTTTTCATTTTGTGTTTGCACCTCAGTTGTAACTAAAGTACTCTAGCTGGTTTCTTCTATCCCATCAGCCAAAAGAGATCATATAATAAAATCCACACCTACCTTGTGCTCACAAGTAGGCAAGCGTAATAATTAAACCACAATTTCTTGTCAAATACTTCATTTGTGCTTAATTCACTCTGTGAAAAGACAGTTCTCTTCTTTTGAGAGCATGCAATCTATCAAGCTGTCATTTTTGAAAAAAAAACCTTAAAATATAAGGATGATAGAGTAGACAACTGCATATGATACACTTGTTTAGAAAAAAAAGTTCTGTGTCTTTGGTGACACCGAAGCACCTGAATGAATATGTTATTCAGTTAAAAAGCTCTGGGGTGTGTGTGTATGTGTGTGTGTGTGTGTCTATGTGTGTGTGGTGTGTGTGTCTGTGTGTGTGTGCGTCTGTGTATGTGAATGTGTGTGTGTGCATGTGTCTGTGTGTGTGGTATGTGTGTCTGTGTGTGTTGGGGGGGTGTGTTGGGGGTGAGGAAAGTCACGGTCTTGTTTTCTTTTGAATGTCAAGCTTTAAGCTGTCTTGAAACATCCCAATGTTGGCACTATTAGGAACAAACATCCTTCTAAGTGATAGTTGACCAGACTTTTTAATTTTCACCTAGTCGTTTGACCATCATAAGCTATCAGAGAATATAGATATATATGATCAACACAGCAATTATTTTTCTTTAAATGTGATCTTATATAGATATGACTGAATTTAAGTCATCTTCATTTTAGAAGCATAGATAATGAAGACTGCTTCCATTGTTCTTTAAGCACTTTTGCAGTTCTTGAAATTGCCTGTATTTAAGGAGTGCAATGTATTTTGATATCTGAATATGTCACTAAATGATTACCATAATAAATCTAATGAATATATCCATCATCTCACAGTTATCTTTTATAAGAAGATTTACTTTCTTAGCAAGTTTCAAGTATACATTATTATTAACTATCGTCAACATGCTATAGATTAGATTTCCAGAACATATTCATTTTATAACTGAAACATTACACTCTTTGACTGAAACCCCCTTCCACTCCCAACTTCCCAGCCCACTTTCCACCTCCCAGCTTCTGGATACTACTAATCTATTCTCTGTTTTATAAACCTAGAGGACATTATGCTAAGTGAAATAAGCAGACACAGAAATACAAATACTAAATGATCTTATATGTGGAATCAAAAGAAGTCAAACTCTTTGGCATTTTAAAAATCCATTGCTTACTCAAGAAATAAGAAAAATATCTGTCAATAGGCTTTCTAGGATATTTCAAACTATGCTGGGGAAATATTTAAGTTTCAATAATCTCAATCCATTATTAATGACATAATTCAAACTGAATTGAAAACTAAAACTCCAGCACATTTTAATTATATACAAATAAATTACTCAGTCTCACACTATTCTAGAAAAAACTACGAAACTTAAAAGTTTACAGTTGGATGCAATGGCTCACACCTGTAATCTCAGCACTTTGGGAGGCTGGGGTGGAAGGATGGTATACGTCCAGCAGTTCAAGACCAGCCTAGGCAACATAGTGAGACCCTGTCTCTTTAAAAAATAAAAAATTAGCCACAAGTGGTGATGCATGCCTGTGGTCCCAGCTACTTTGGAGGCTGAGGTAGGAGGATCGCTGGAGCCCAGGAGGTTAAGCCTGCAGTGCACCATGATCATGCCACTGCACTCACCTGGGTAACACAGAGAGATCCTATCTCAAAAAAAAAAAAAGTTTATTAGCCTGGTCTGTAAATCGCTGCCTTTATTAAGTTGACTGTAGTTTCTTCATTTGAAAGAAATGTGTCTTTTAGTTAACTCTGCAATAATGCACCTGGGCTGAATCAGATGCTTCACGTGCAGTGGAGAGAAGGCAGATCCGTTCCCATCCTTGGAAAGCTGATGTGCAACAGTCATTAAACACATAAGAAGTGGATGAATGTTATGAAAATTTAAAAAACAAATGGTTGTTGGGAGAAAGTCTGCATAATTAACCTTCTGAGTCCTCTAAGGAAGAGACATTTAAGTTGTTAAGTAGACAGAAGTTAGGCAGGCTAAGCGTGGGTGGGTGGAAGAACTGGGGCCTGGGGAGCTGAATTCAAGGCTGAAATCCCTGAAGCTTATGAATCTTGCTTTGTTTGAAATTTTCAGAGGCTGGCTGCCCCACGGTGTATCATGTAGATTCTTTGGGGTGAATCTTTTTAGAAAGTCCCAGAGGTGAATCTGTCCAATGCTGTGTTGAGAAACACTGGGATAGAGATTGAGCTGTCTTTCCTTTGGGAGTGTCTCGGTTGCATTTCTTGAACTGCACTTTTCCACGGTTCATATGGCGGGCAGAAGTTAATTCAGATCTCTGTGAATGTTTTGTGCAGTCAAATCATATTCATGAGCATTTTTTTTCAGTGTCTGGTATGTGCTTGGTCCTACTCAGGAACTAATAATAATGTTAAAATCAACTAGAGGTAACAATCATATAGTGTTGCTATGTGCTGTGATATTAATATTCATCGACAAATTATATAGCTTCACTATGTGTCAGAAACACTTTTTGGAATTACATTTATTAACCCTTTTGATCATTATATTAAGTGTATAAGGTTAAATACTCTCATTATCTCCACCTTGTAATAGAGAAAGGAAGTGAGGCACAGAGAAGTT
The DNA here is from genome assembly GCF_000951035.1 of Colobus angolensis palliatus. Lineage (NCBI taxonomy): Eukaryota > Metazoa > Chordata > Mammalia > Primates > Cercopithecidae > Colobus > Colobus angolensis. Next base: position 6,978,181 of record NW_012114555.1, read on the forward strand.
AGTAAGCTTCCCGAGGTTACATTGCGCTACAAAGTAACAAAGCTTGGATTCAAACTCACATACACTGTTTTCAGTGCCCATGTTCTTATCTGTTATGCTGTGTTGCAACATGAGCTAAACATATTTCCAATCCTAAAGATGAGAGTGAAAGATAGCAACTATAATATACAGAGCTGATTGTCATATACAGAACACAGTAAGTACCAAATAAAAGTACAGCCAGCCCTCCCAATCTGTTGGTTCTGTATCCCAGGGATTCAACCAATCAGGGATCAAAAATACTTGGAAAAAAAATAGCTCAGTACTAAACAAGTACAGATTATTTTTCTTGTCAATGTTCCCTAAACAATACAGTATGACAACTATTTATATGGGCATTTACAATCTATTAAGTATTACATATAATCTGGAAATGATTTAAAATATATGGAAGGATATGCATAAGTTAAATGAAAATACTACACCATTGGATATCAGGGACTTGAGCATCCACAGATTTTGGTATCCATGGGGGCCCTGGAACTAGTTTCTAACGGATACCAAGCGACAACTCTATAAACAGAACAAGCCATTAATTCAGATGATGGAAAGGTGGAAGTTTGGCAGGAAGCTTGGGATGATAGGAGAGGAATCTGGTAATACTTTATCTATATAAATTATGTCAGGCTCCCAGCAAAAGAGAATTTAGGAAGTGGGCCAAACTTGGAATACATCTTGGCCAGGAAGTATCCGAACCCACGGGCCTTCTCGTTTATTGATAAGGAATTGGGTAACAATGGTGGTACTTGGTCCCTGCATACTGATTGCTACAGATGACCAGTTGGGGAGCAAATACGTGACAGTACCCATGCTGAGGCCTGGCATCAGTTATTAACATTTTTCAGCATCCACTGTAATGGTTATCATGACTAGCATTCACACAGAAATTTACACGTTACAGAAGATTTTCCAATGGGCTATATCATTTTAATGCCTGAAAATTGATTTATTTCACCATCACTTTTGTAAAAACTATTTTGCTTTTGCCAAAAGTAATACATGTTCATGGTTTAAAAAGTTAAGTGCTCCTGTTAAGCACTTAATAAAAAACAAATATCCTTACAAAATTACTCCCTCCTTTTGATTTCTACCTCTACAAAAGCAATCAGTTTTAACTTACATTTAGCTGCTTCTTTTGGCATGCACCCTCATATATCCAAGTAATATACTTATACTTACATTACTATTTCATGATTTTTCCATTTTAACTGTTATTCATTGACTTCTTATGAGAGAAGTGGAGGATTTAACTGTTTAACACCTTCCCTCTGCCCTCTACCCGTCCACACACAGACACAGTCATGTGTACACTTCCTTTCTCCCTACCTTGTCAATACGGGTTTATTATACCTTCTGGTTATATCAATACATTTGTTTTAGTAGTATAAAATGTAAATATAACTCATGATTTTACTGTGTATTGTATTATGCATGTTACCATGTATCATTTCGTTCTTGTACCACTCTGCTTGGAGTGGATAATTGCCTTGTTTTTAATACTGAGTTTTCTCCATCTATACCATTAATTCAAAAACTTTTGAACAGATCTTAAATGTTGCTATTAATATACTCATACACATGAAGCAGCATATCATGATGTCTTTTCCAGAGGGATTTATTCCTATAATCCTTTGTCCTTTTCTCTACTCTCGGCCAGTTGATCTGTAGGCCTGCTGCCTCTGGGGAAGCCCCGTCACTTTCACCTGAGAACTCCCTCTCTTCTGAGAGGATTCTGTTGGTTTCTGAATCCTGCTTTCTGATTTACAGAAAGCATCTTTGTGGCAGAGCATCTTCAGCAGCTTTCCAAAAGCACTGCGGAATTCATTTTGAGATATTGTTTGTTAGACAGGGTAAGCTATCATGGTTTCTCAAACTCAGCACCATTCACATTGGGGCCAGATAATTTTTTGTTGTGACATTTGGCTTGTGCATTGTAGGATATTTAGTGTCACCTACCAACCTCTACTGGCTGGATGCCAGTAGCATCCCTTCAGTTGTAGTAACCAAAACCATTTCCAGACTTTGCGGAATGTTCCCTGGGGAGTAATGGCAACATTAATTGAGAACCACCAGGCTTTGTAAACAAATTAACTGCCAAATCTTAGCTGTTTAACTCAACAAATGTCTGTTTCTTGTTCATGGTGTGTGTTTAGTGTGGGCTGGCACAGTTCTTGCACAAGATCTCTTCTCTTGTCTGCTGCCATGTGACACGTGTCTTTCACCTTCCACCATGATTGTGAGCCCTCCCCAGCCACATGGAACTGTAAGTCCAATAAACCTCTTTCTTTTGTAAATTGTCTAGTTTTGGGTATGTCTTTATTAGCAGCATGAAAACAGACTAATACAGTAAATTGGTACCAGGAGAGTGGGAGGCTGCTGAAAACATACCCCAAAATGTGGAAGCAGCTTTAGAACTGGGTAACAGGAAGAGGCTGAAACAGTTTGGAGGGCTCAGAAGAAGATAGGAAAGGGTAGGAAAGTTTGGCGCTCCCTAGAGGCTTGCTGAATGGTTTTGTCCAAAATGCTGATAGTGATATGAACAATAAAGTCCAGGCTGAGGTGGTCTCAGATGGAGATGAGGAACTTGTTGGGCACTGAAGTAAATGTAACCCTTGTTATGTCTTAGCCAGGAGACTGGTGGCATTTTGCCCCTGCCCTAGAGATTTGTGGAACTTTGAACTTGAAAGAGATGATTTAGGGTATCTGGCAGAAGAAATTTCTAGGCAGCAAAGCATTCAAGAGGTGACTTGGGTGCTGTTAAAAGCATTCAGTTTTAAAAGCAAAACAGAGCATAAAATTTTGGAAAATTTACAGCCTGTCAATGCACTAGAAAAGAAAACCACATTTTCTGAGGAGAAATTCAAGCCAGCTGTAGATATTTGCATAAGTAGCAGAATGTTAATCCCCAAGATGATGGGGAAAGGGTCTCTAGGGCATGTCAGAGACCTTCACAGCAGCCCTCCCGTCACAGGCCTGGAGGCCTAGAAAGAAAACAATTTCATGGGCCAAGCTGAAGGTCACATTGACGTGTGCAGCCTAAGGACTTGGTGCTGTGCGTCCCTGCTGCTCCAGCTGTGGCTGAAAGAGACCAACATAGAGCTCGAGCCATGGCTTCAGAGGGTGCAAACCTGAAGCCTTGACAGCTTCCATGTTGTGTTGAGCCTGCAAGTGCACAGAAGTCAAGAATTGAGATTTGGGAACCTCCGCCTAGATTTCAGAGGGTGTATGGAAATGCCTGGATGCCCAGGCATGTTTGCTGCAGGGGCAGGGCCATCATGGAAAACCTCTGCTGGGGCTGTGCAGAAGGGAAATGTGGGATCAGAGCCCTCACGCAGAGTCCCTACTGAGATCCACCTAGTGGAACTGTGGGAAGCGGACCACCGTCCTCCAGACCCCAGAAGAGTAGATCCACCGATAGCTTGTACCGTGTGCCTGGAAAAGCTGCAGACACTCAACGCCAGCCTGTGAAAGCAGCCGGGGAGAGGCTGTACCCTGCAAAGCCATAGGGGTGGAGCTGCATAAGGTCATGTGAACCCACCTGTTGCATCAACGTGACTCAGATGCGAGACATGGAGTCAAAGGAGATCATCTTGGAGCTTGAAGATTTGACTGCCCTGCTAGATTTTGGACTTGCCTGGGGCCTGTAGCCCCTTTGTTTTGGCCAATTTCCCCCATTTGTAATGGCTGTATTTACCCAATGCCTGTACCCTTATTGTATCTACAAAGTAACTAACTTGCTTTTGATTTTACAGGCTCATAGATGGAAGCGACTTGCCTTGTCTTGGATGAAACTTTGGACTGGAGACTTTTGAGTTAACTCTGAAATGAGTTAAGACTTTGAGGGACTGGTAGGAAGGCATGATTGGTTTTGAAATGTGAGGACATGAATTTTGGGAGGAGCCAGAGATGGAATGATATGATTTGATGAGATAGTGAATAAGTCTCATGAGAGCTGATGGTTTTAAAAATTGGAGTCTCCCTGCACAAGCTCTCTTCTCTTGTCTGCTGCCATGTGACACATGCCTTTCACCTTCCACCATGATTCTGAGGCCTCCCCACCCAAGTGGAACTGTAAATCAGATGAACTTATTTCTTTGTAAATGCCCAGTCTCTGGTATGTCTTTTATCAGCAGTGTGAAAACAGACTAACACCGGCTCCATTCCCCATATTAATGTAAAAAATTATTTAGGGACCAAAGATGATGGACATGCCCCTAACTTTTATTGACAAAATAAGTGGATCCTAAGGTCAAAGGAGCTGAGGGGTTAAGGAGCAAGAGCGTCTTAATTGTTTCCCTTCAGAACTGACAGACTTTACTTCTCCTATTCCTTTGGCCACTTAGTCAGATATCCCTTCTTAATTGCAAGGAAGAAAATGAAAAGTGATCTGTACCCCCTCTTACTATTCTGAAAATATTTTCATTTTATCCATATTTGATTAATAGTTTGTCTGAGTTGAGAAATATCCATAAATGTATTAGTCTATTTTCTGTTGCATATAACAGAATACATGAAACTGGAGAATTTATAAAGAAAATGAATTTGTTTCTTACATTTAGGAGGCTGATAAGTCCAACATCACGGGGCTGCATCTTGTGAGAGCCTTCTTGTTGTGGGGACTCTCTGCAGAGTCCCAAGGTGGCACAGGGCATCACATGGTGAGGGGCTGAGAATGCTAATATGCTAGTTCAGGTCTCTCTTTCTTTTCCTATAAAGCCACCCCTTCCCTTCCCATGATAACACGTTAGGCCATTAATCCATGCATAGATAAATCCATTCATGAGGGCAGAGTCTTATGACCCAGGCATCTCTTAAAGGCCCCACCTCTCAATATTTCCACTTTGTAGATTGTTTCAACATGAGTTTTAGAGGGGACAAACATTCAAACCTTAGCAATAAGAAAGAAATTTTGTTGTATAAGTATCACTCTTTAAAAAATGGAGAAATACCCACAGAGAGCTGCAGAGCTTGTAAGTAGTAGAACTGAGATTGAGTCAATTGTCTGACTTTAAACCAGAGGCAATGTTGTGTGTTCATTGCACCTGTTTTATTTTCCTCCTGGGCAAAAAGATAAACTAGACTTGTCAGCCTCCTTCCATGAGGTTTGGCTCTGTGACTGAATTTTGGTCAGCAGATTGGAGCAGCAGTGATATATCCTACTTCCAGGTCTGGTCCATAAAAATCTCTCACATGCAATTCTCCATCCTTTTTCTCCCCTCATGGTAAACCTGGTAGCTGATATGTTGAACAGTGGCACAATGAAATGAAAAGATCTTGAGTTTCTGAATGGTGTTATGAAGCAGAGTCCTCCTACTCCAACCTCATGGGACAGTGAGTGATTAAATAATAAACTCTTACAGTGTTAAGTCACTGAGGTTTTGGTTTTAGTAATTTTACCAGGTAATACTCTTTCCCCTGCCTAGAGAAATAGATCCTAGAAATAGAGTGCTGCCATAATGAATATTTGAAATAAATATCTTTGATTTGGTGGTCAGGCAGCAAGTGACAAACTCATGACAGGTATTGGAAGGATGATAGCTCATGTTATACAGTGACAAAACAAACTGTTTTGTATAATCATTTTGAAGACAGGCAATATGCCTTCTATTCCAACAATGCTAGGAACAGTATTTGAGAAGAACTTGTCAGTGTGTAAGTTACTAAAGATGAGAATTGGCTAGCTTGCCAGCAGAAATGAAAGAGTGTAAAATGAATCCAGAAATGCCAAGTCATGAATAATTGGAAAAACCAGTTGCTTCTGTACCACATAGAGAAGACACAATAGATAAATAATTCTAGTAATAAAATTTTATGAAGACCAAGCCCTGGGGCAAATAGCAGGTTAAGGTTATGGACCAGTTTAGCATGACAGCTTCAAGGTAGAAGCCATTCTACTAAGAAAGAAGCATAAAGTGAGAAGGCAAATAAAACAGATTTGAGAGATATGTTTAGAAAAAGGGATTTTGGTTTTATTAGCACATGAAACTGATTGGGAGCAAATACATGGGAAGTATATTAAGGTTTTGAACAAATTGTATTTCCAAAAACCCGTACCAGCCTGGACTAAAAATTTCTTTATTTGAGTTGTAAAACAAGTTTTGGGATACCTAGTCTGTTCCAGGAGTAAGCAGGCTGAGAAAGTTGTGCAGACCCCAAGAAGAGCATACCTTATAATGCTCAGTGTTGTAGCCCCTTTTGTGCTGCCATAACAGAATGCCACAGACAGGGTGATTTATAATAAAGAGAAATGTATTAGCTCATGGTTCTGGAGGCTGGTAAGCCCAATATTAAGGTGCTGGTGTCTGGGAAGGGACTTCCTGCTGTACCATCACATGGCAGAAGGCAAGAGGGTGGGAGTAAGAGGAGGAAGAACTTGTAGGGTATAGCCCTCATGGCCTAATCACCTGCTAAAGGTCCCATTTCTTAATACTGTTATAATGGCAATTAAACTTCAATATCAGTTTTGAAAGAGACAAATATTGAAACCATAGCACACACTTAATATGTGACTCAGGGGAATAAAAGACAGGGAAGAATCTCTAGGAAGGCAAAGATATTGAGAAAAACAGAGTAAGTTACTTAGTTCCAGAATACAGAATTGTGACCTAACCAACAAAATTTTCCTACTTACGTAACAAAGGGACATCACAATGCCTGTGCCAAAATATTTAGTCATTTCTATGAACTGCCCAGCTTCTCCCACTTTTCTTTTTTCTGCATGAGTGTGTTAATTACATTCATCAATATAGCATTCTGGAAAATTGGATCGCTAATGAAAAAAGCCCTGTTGTATAGCTCTTGCCATTTTCTGTAGTATATATACTCCTATTGCTGATTTTAAGTTACTAACATGATATCATCGAATATGGAGTTGGGAAGATGTATACACAATTGGTTCTCACACTCTGCGCTGGTACAAGCCAGATCCATCAGGTTACTACAATCATCTGTGCCTTCTCCACTGCAGTGTTCTGAGTATACCTGTGAAGGATTCAGGGAAGATAACTTTTTTTGATTCATAGGTTACCAAAACAAAGCAAGATATATCTGAATGTGATTAATGTGACTGTACATCACTCAGAGATCTTAGGTACTGAGATAGTTGCAGAGCTTAAGTGGCACTTTAGGTTGCTTTTTTAGGGAACTTACGTAAGTGTTTTATGTGTAAAAGGAAGAGTTTGTCAAATAACTGATGACTAACAGGACAAACGTGGAGAAAACTTGCTATGTGTTTATCAATTCTATCTTGTTCTTCCTGATATTATTGTTAAATTACATCACTCAGCTCTCTTGCAAACAGATTGGGACATATAACTGAGTTCTGATTAATTAAATGTGAGAAGAGATGATAGAAGCCTCTTCACATTCTGATCCTGTATCAGTTAGTTTTCAATGTATAACCAACTACTCCAAACTGTATGGTTTCAAGCAACACAATCATTTTATTTGTTCATGATTCATTGAGTCTGCCCAGATCTTCAGATGTGAGTCAGCTGAATGATCTCTGGAGATAAATTTGTAACTACAGTAGGGCTGTAAAGACTAGGATGTCATCACTTATATGTTTAGGCTTCAGCTGGGACAGATGGGATGATTGGGACTTTCTCCATATAGTTGCTCCAGTTAGCTAACCTGGGTTTCTTCACATGGTGGTTCAGGGTCTCCAACAATAAGAGAGAGCAAGCCCCAATGCTTAAGCACTTTCCAATCTTCTGTTCGCATCACATTTGTAATAACCCAATGGCCAAAGAAGATCACAGGACCAAATTAAGATTCAAGGGATAAGAGAATAAAACTCTAACTTTGGATGGGAAAACCTTCAAAATCACATTGCAAAGGGAAATTCATAGTGATGTAGGAGATTACTGCAGCCATTGTTTTCAATTACCACAGACCCATAAGAATCTCACACATTCTCATAAAAATATTCTGTAGTTAAATTCTCATAAAAATTCTGTAGTTAAAATTCATGTAGATAAAAATCATCATGAAAAGTCTCTTTTACTTCCATGGAGACTTTAGAGGTCACATGTAGAAGATGTCAGTGCCAGTGAATGGAAAGTTCTGTGTCTCCGATTGACTGTATGGAGCATAACCTACCCTCTTACTCACCAACACATACACTGACACACAGAAACACACACACACACACACACAAACATACACCGATATTGTTGAACTCTGGAATGAGTAATAAAGTTTCATTGTACAAAACCAGTGAGGGTTTGGGGTTGATCATTATAGCACACAGCACTTCTTATTCTGAAGGACTATCATGAGGTTTATTTCCTACAATTTATCCAGGATACCAGAAGGAAGAAAATTATCAGTGTTTCTTTTTCACGTATGTGTCTGCATGATGTGTTGGGACCATTATAGCAAACCCTGATATGGCCCTCATGGACAAGGGTCAGAGCTTTAAACAGTGCATGCAGTTGTTCAACTTGCCTGGAAGGAGAGATGACCAAAATAAGGATCAACTACACTAACTCAAGAGCAGCAAATAATGGTTTGTTTATATTTGCAGAGATTTGGAAAGACTATATTTGTAGTAGAGTAGCAAGTAATTCTGGGAAGAAATGTATGGGTGTGATACACTTGCTCAACAGCCTAATGAATAAAGTTGTTATGGCAGCAAGAATGGGACTTATACATGGCCTCAAGAACAAGGACTTTCCCTACTAAGAACTGTCCTGTTTGTGATTGCTCCTGAGTTACCTGCCTGCAAACAGTGGAGGACTATGCTGAGTCCCCAATATAAAATGATTCCCCAACTAATAGCCAACCACCAGGAGGGTAATCTTCATTTTCACTGGGAAAGACCCTCTGAATAGGGATCTGCTTTCCCTGCCCACAATGCTCTTGCACCTAGTCCCATCCATGGATATCCTGAATGCCTCATCTGATATCACAGTATCCCACACAGCATTGCTTTTGCTTTACGGCTTAAGAAATGAGACATTGGCTCACATCTTTAGAACTGACTGACTCACATTCTTGACATTCACCCAATTACCCAGAAGCGACTAAGCAGGTTGATCAGTAGAATAGATTACTAAGATGGCTAACAACAACTTGCATAATTGGATCACTGCCCTACTCAGTGAGATATATTTTTCTACCTTCTGATCAATTTATGGATCACCTATAGCCAAAATGTTTAGGTCTTGGAACTAAAAAGGTGGAAAAAAATGGCTGTTTCTCATTATTGTCCCTAATGGTCTACTTATAAAGTTGTGCTTCTCATCCCTACAATGCTTGGATCTACTGGTTTTGAAGTCTTAGTTGCTAAAGGAGAAAGTGTACACTGGGTAAACAGCGAAGATCATACTGACTAAAAATTGTGTATGTCAGCTAGTGATTTGGTTTCTTTATACCAGTGAGCTAACAGTTAGGAAGTTACTTTATTTTCTGGGGTAATTGATTCTGCGTATCAAGGACAAATAAGGTTGCTGCTGCACAATGGGAATTAATTGGAAGGAAATTTTATGAGACCCCTCTTAGTATTTCAACAATGTTTAGAGGCCAAAGTTGATGGAAGACTAAAGCAACTCTGCAATCAAGACCACTAATGTTTCAGACCCTCAGGAATGGAGATTTGTGCTATTATTTCAAGTAAAGAACTATTACCTGCTGAAGTTGTGACTGAGAGAATAGAGAACATGGAACAAACAGTTACAGAATTGAGGACCACAGTAGCTATGCACATTTTCTTTCTTCACTGTTAAATATACATTTACCAAATTCTTTTTCCCCTCCTCCTTATATTAAAGGTATTGGTGGTAGATGGCTGAATAGGAACAGCTCCAGTCTGCAGCTTCCAGCATGATCAACACAGAAGATGGGTGATTACAACATTTCCAACTGAGGTACCTGGTTCATCTCACTGGGACTGGTTGGACAGTGGGTGCAGCCCACAGAGGGTGAGCTGAAGCAGAGTGGGGTGTTACCTCAGCCAGGAAGTGCAAGGGGTCAGGGGATTTCCCTTTCCTAGCCAAGGGAAGCCATGACAGACTGTACCTAGAAAAATGGGACACTCCCTCTCAAATACTGCACTTTTCCAATGGTCTTAGCAAACGGCACACCAGGAGATTATATCCCATGCCTGCCTTGGCAGGTCCCACATCCACAGAGCCTTGTTCACTGCTAGCACAGCAGTCTGAGATCCAACTGCAAGGCAGCAGCCCAGCAGCAGGAAGGGTGTCCACCATTACTGAGGCTTGAGTAGGTAAACAAAGTGGCCAGGAAGCTCGAACTGGGCAGAGCCCACCACAGTGCTGCACGGCTTGCTACTTTTATAGACTCCACCTCTGGGGGCAGGGCATAGCTGAACAAAAGGCAGCAGAAACTTCTATAGACTTAAATATCCCTGTCTGACAGCTCTGAAGAGAGCAGTGGTTCTCCCAGCATGGTGTTTGAACTCTGAGAACAGAGAGACTGCCTCCCCAAATGGGTCCCTGAACCCAGTGTAGCCTAACTGGGAGACACCTCCCAGTAGGGAACAACTGACACCTCATACAGGTGGGTGCCCCTCTGAGATGAAGCTTCCAGAGGAAGGATCAGGTAGGAACATTTGCCGTTCTGCAATATTTGCTATTCTGCAGTCTCCGCTGGTAATACCCAGACAAACAGGGTCTGTAGTGGACCTACAGCAAACTCCAACAGACCTGCAGCCAAGGTACCTGACTGTTAGAATGAAAACTAATAAACAGAAAGGAATAACATCAACATCAACAAAAAGGACATCTACATCAAAACCCCATCTGTAGGTCACCAACATCAAAGACCAAAGGTAGATAAAACCACAAAGATGGGGAGAAACCAGAGCAGAAAAGCTGAAAATTCTAAAAACTGGAGCATCTCTTCTCCAAAGAATCACAGCTCCATGCCAGCAATGGAAGAAAGCTGGACAGAGAATGACTTTGATGAGCTGACAGAAGTAGGCTTCAAAAGGTTGGTAATAACAAACTACTCTGAGCTAAAGGAGGATGTTCGAACCCATTGAAAGGAAGCTGAAAACCTTGAAAAAAGATTAGACAAATGGCTAACTAGAATAAACAGTGTAGAGAAGACCTTACATGAGCTGATGGAGTTGAAAACCATGGCATGAGAACCACATGATGCATGCACAAGCTCAATAGCCAATTCAATCAAGTGGAAGAAACGGTATCAGTGATTGAAGATCAAATTAATGAAATAAAGCAAGAAGAGAAGTTTAAAGGAAAAAGAAATGAACAAAGTCTCTAAGAAATATAAAACTATGTGAAAAAACCAAATCTACATTTGATTGGTGTACCTGAAAATGATGGGGAGAGTGCAACCAAGTTGGAAAACACTCTTCAGGATACTTTCCAGGAGAACTTCCCCAACCTAGCAAGTCAGTCCAACATTCAAATTCAGGAAATACAGAGAACACCACAAAGATACTCTTCAGGAAGAGCAACCCCAACGCACATAATTGTCAGATTCACCAAGGTTGAAATGAGGGAAGAAATGTTAAGGGCAGCCAGAGAGAAAGGTCAGGTTACCCACAAAGGGAAGCCCATCAGACTAACAGCAGATCTCTTGGCAGAAACTCTACAAGTGAGAAGAGAGTAGGGGCCAATATTCGACAGTCTTAAAGAAAATAATTTTTGGCTGGGCACAGTGACTCATGCCTGTAATCCCAACACTTTGGGAGGCTGTGGCAGGTGGGTCACGAGGTCAAGAAATCGAGACCATCCTGGCTAACACAGTCTCTACCAAAAATACAAAAAATTAGCCGAGCATGATCATGATGGTGGGCGCCTGTAGTCCCAGCTACTTGGGAGGCTGAGGCAGGAGAATGGCAGGAACCCGGGAGGCAGAGCTTGCAGTGAGCCGAGATTGTGCCACTGTACTCCAGTCTGGGTAACAGAGCGAG
>NW_012114555.1:6992972-7009391 GCF_000951035.1 Colobus angolensis palliatus
TGGAACCAAAAAAGAGCCTGCATTGCCAAGACAATCCTAAGCCAAAAGAACAAAGCTGGAGGCATCACGCTACCTGACTTCAAACTATACTACAAGGCTATAGTAACCAAAACAGCATGGTACTGGTACCAAAACAGATATATAGACCAGTGAAACAGAACAGAGTCCTCAGAAATAACACCACACATCTACAACCATCTGATCTTTGACAAACCTGTCAAAAACAAGAAATTGGGAAAGGATTCCCTATTTGATAAATGGTGCTGGGAAAACTGGCTAGTCATATGTGGAAAGCTGAAATTGGATCCCTTCCTTACACCTTATACAAAAATTAATTCAGGATGGGTTAAAGACTTAAATGTTAGACCTGAAACCATAAAAACCCTAGAAGAAAACCTAGGCAATACCATTCAGGACATAGGCATGGGCAAGTACTTCATGACTAAAACACCAAAAGCAATGGCAACAAAAGCCACAATAGACAAGTGGGATCTAATTAAACTAAGGAGCTTCTGCACAGCAAAAGAAACTACCATCAGAGTGAACAGGCAGCCTACAGAATGAGAGAAAATTTTTCCAGTCTACCCATCTGACAAAGGGCAAATATCCAGAATCAACAAATAACTTAACTTTTCAAGAAAAAAAATCAAACAACCCCATCAAAAAATGGGCAAAGGATATGAACAGACACTTCTGAAAAGAAGACATTTACACAGCCAACAGATATATGAAAAAATGGTCATCATCACTGGTCATCAGAGAAATGCAAATCAAAACCACAAAGAGATACCATCTCACACAAGTTAGAATGGCGATCATTAGAAAGTCAGGAAACAACAGATGCTGGAGAGTATGTGGAGAAATAGGAATGCTTTTGCACTGTTGGTGGGGCTGTAAACTAGTTCAACCATTGTGGAAGACAGTGCAGCAATTTCTCAAGGATCTAGAACTAGAAATCCCATTTGACCCAGCCATCTCATTACTGGGTATATACCCAAAGGATATAAATCATGGTACTATAAAGACACATGCACATGTATGTTTATTGCAGCACTATTCACAATAGAAAAGACTTGGAACCAACCCAAATGTCCACCAATGATCGACTGGATTAAGAAAATGTGGCACATATACACCATGGAATACTGTGCAGCCATAAAAAAGGATGAGTTCATGTCCTTCGCAGGGACATGGATGAAGCTTGAAACCACCATTCTGAGCAAAGTATCTCAAGGAAAGGAAACCCAACACCGCATGTTCTCACTCATAGGTGTGAATTGAACAATGAGAACACTTGGACACATGAAGGGGAAACATTACACACCAGGGCCTGTTATGGGTTGGGAGGATAGGGGAGGGATACCATTAAGATAAATACCTAATGTAAATGACGAGTTAATGGGTTCAGCAACCAACATGGCACATGTATATCTATGTAACAAACATGTACATTGTGCACATGTACCCTGAAACTTAAAGTATAATAATTTTAAAAAAGAAAAAAGATGTTGGTGGTAGATACCTTATAATTTAGTCAATAAACTACAAAAGAGGAATTTAACTGAACTATGATTTGTAAGAACATGAATGAACATCATTCAGAGGTGAATACAGATACTGACAACACCTGGGTTTCCTCACTTTAGGAGACAATGAGTATGGCATTATTTGTGTGAGGAATAGTTAGATCAGATTTAGCAGAATGATATTGCTGTCTTGTTGTTCTGAAATTTAAACATCTGTGTAATTTTATTTATGGATGCTGAGTGTCCAAAAGGATAGATGATGTCAGACATTGTTGAATCTCAGCACCATTCCTGCCTACTGAGGCCCTCCCTATGTGCGGGATCTGGTTTACAAAACAGGTTTGGCTAATGGCTGGCACTCATCCAAGAGTTGGAAGGTGAAAGGGAAAGATAAACCATTATTCTCTGGCAGCAGCTCCTGGCAGACACATCGGCAGAGAGCGGACATGAAATTTGCAGTAGCTTCCTGGCTAAATCCTGCAAAACACCTGCTTCTGTGCTGCAGGCACAGAAGTCCATCCGTGTCAACATCCCTGATTTTCTTTCCTTTCTGAGTTCCTGGACATCAGCAGTTTCTTGACCTCTTTTCTCCCGTCCTTCCAAAAGTTTGTAAGCATTTAATTTACTAATCTTAATTCTCTTCCTGCTTGAAATAGCTACAGCTGACTTTCAGTCTTCTGAGAAACTGTTGATAAATCCCTGTTTTCTGTTTTTCCTGCACTATACCTATTCTGTGTTTAGCCCTGTGGGATGTGATTTAGGCATGGCCATGTCTGCTAACTACTTGTTATATAGCAAACTACCCCAAAGTCAGTGACATGAAACAACAGCCATTTTATTATGCTCAGAAATTCCAGGGGACAAAAGTTTGGACATGATACAATATTGTGGCTTGTCTCTGCTGCATAACATCTTGGCCTTTCTGGAAAGAAACATAAGCTGGAGGTGACCCCACAGCTAAAGACTGAAATCAGCTGAGCGCTTGTTCACTCATGTGTCTGGCACCTGGCTTCGGAGGACTTGCAGACTACTGTTGCCAGCTCTAATGTGCACACATGGCCTCTCTGCGTGGTTTAGCTTCCTCACAGCATGGTAGCCAACGTCACTTCCACTGAACTACATTACATGATTGCAGTCATAAGCTCTCCCAGACTGAAGGAGAGGGCCATAGACCCCCAGTTCTTGATGTTAGGGGTGACTAGAAAATTGAAGCCGTGTTTTAGAACTTTAATACCATCTGATTGAGAAGATAGAACAAATATACTTGCAGTTACAGTTCCTCCTACTGGGAGAGTCTGTTTTATCACTTGGGTCCCAAACTCTTTCTTGAGAGCCTTGATCTGACACCATATAGAACAGTGGTTAAGCACAGTGGCCATGAAGCCAGTATCTCAGTTTATTTTTATTTTATTTTATTTATTTTATTTTATTTTATTGAGACGGAGTGTCATTCTTGTTGCCCAGGCTGGGGTGCAATGTCATGATCTCAGTGCACTGCCACCTCTGCCTCCCAGGTTCAAGTGATTCTCCTGCCTCAGCCTCCTGAGTAGCTGGGATTACAGGCACCCGCCACCACGCCCAGCTAATTTTTTATTTTTACAAATACATGTAAAATACATGTTGGCCAGGCTGGTCTCAAACTCCTGACCTCAGGTGATCCACCTACCTAGCCTCCCATAGTGCTGGGATTACAGGCATGAACCACTGTGCCTGGCCACTGTCTCAGTTTAAATCCCAACTGCATTGCATGCTAAGTATGTGCCCACAATTACTCTTTGTGTTCTTGAGCATCTTCACATATAAGAGGATAACAACTGTACCCACTTCAGAAGCTTGGTTTAAGCCTTGTAGTGAGCTGCATGATAGACCCCAACAAAAGACACTATCTACCTGGAACCTGTGAATGTGACCTTATTTGGAAAAAAAGAGTCTTTGTAAATGTAATTAAGTCAGAAATCTCAAAATGAGATTATTCTAGATTAGGGTGGGCCTTCATAAAAGAACAATAAGTGCCTTTATAAAGCAACAATTGTGTTTGACTTATAAGTGGTGCTAGGCCAGGAGCGGTGGCTCACACCTGTAATCCCAGTACTTTGGGAGGCCGAGGCGGGTGGATCACAAGGTCAGGAGATGGACACTATCCTGGCTAACAGGGTGAAACCCAGTCACTACTAAAAATGCAAAAAAATTAGCCAGGAGCGGTGGCGGGCACCTGTAGTCCCAGCTACTCAGGAAGCTGAGGCAGGAGAATGGCGTGAACCTGGGAGGCGGAGCTTGCAGTGAGCCAAGATGGCGACACTGCACTCCAGCCTGTGTGACAGAGCAACACTCTGTCTCAAAAAATAATAAGAAGAAGAAGTGCTGTATGAGTGTTAACTATCTTTACTTCAAATATCTCCCCTTCTCAACACTGTCATCCACATGACTTTGTTTCACAGTTCCTATCACTAGTTCAAATTTTCTTGTTTCTTATTATCTTTGTTCCTATCTTAGAATGCAAACACATTGATAGCAGAATCCTTGCCTGTCTTTTTCACTATTGGATCCCCAGTTAAACATGGTGATCACTATGTACTGAATAAATGAGTAATCATATTGTCATGGGGAAAGAAAAATCACAGAAAAAGTAAGTGCTAAACTATATGGTCCAGTGGGATTTTAAATGGGAAGTTCGTGACGGAATAGTTTACAAGCCTTCATAAAAGAGGTTGAAATTGAGATGGAATTTAAGGAGGATGTGAAGTTCAACATGGGAAACATACTGGAGGCTGGAAATAAGTCATTCATTTTTATAGTCCCTTTTAATAATATGGGTGTCTAGAACATAAAAAATACTCAAAAATGTAATTTTAAATTTAGTTGAATTTAGGAAGGTAGATATTCCAGGAAATGAATGGTATGAGTAATATATAAAGGAATTCTATGAGGAATCAATATATAAGTTCAATGGAAACAAACATCCTGAATCAATTTTTTTGACAGTAGGATTGGAAAATCTTTTTCATATATAAACTTCTCCTACATCTGACTTAGCACTGATTCCATTTTATTTAGAAAGAGCTTTAGTTCTCCTGGAAATATGCCCACTAGGAAGACAAACCCCAAATCTTTACTGAAACCAGTGCTTATTCCAGTTTGGTTGTTATGAAGATAGACAGCGCTTCCAGCATTTCTAATCTCTGCTTACAAAACTAATGATTCTTCATTCGGCCTGTTCATCACGTCTTGTCTCTTTTCCCTGAATCAGGATGAATTTCCCCTTAAATAAATCAAGGTTTTTTTTTATTTTTATTTTTTTGATTTTCTGTATTTTTTATAGTTCTTTCTCTTGGCTGCACATATGGTTATTGCATCATAAGGAAAATCAAATAAAATACCAACTTTTTATGTGTTTTCTATGACTCCAAGCTATTTGCTTTCATAAACGATTTCCTTTTATTAATAGGCAAGTGAATTGAACTGATTTTTTCAACTCAATTTCTAAGCATTTTGCTACACATCTAATTTACATCTCCCTTTATTGTTATGACAGACTAGAAGACCATTTTCCTTTCTTATCTCAGTTGTGCAATGACCTGTATAAACAAAACTACTTTTAAAATATGTCTTAACAAGTAATCAGAATTGTAAACAACTTAAATCAACATACACTGAAAATAACTCTCCAGAAAAGGCAAGCATCTTTCAGAAACACTATGTTAAAAAGGAAATCACAGAAGGAGACGTTAGAGTGTATGATACAATGACTAATTTTGCTGCCTGAATATTTCTCCTCTATTTTATGTTAACTATGTAAAATAATGTTGAATTTTAATGAGAAAAAAATCACATATAACTAATTTAAATATAGGCTGTTTATTTTCCAGCAGCCTCTTTTTCGCCTAAGATGCATCATCTGTAAAATGAAGATATTTATGGTGCTGTGTCCTGGGTTGATTCACTGTTATATAATTTTTTGGATTTTGTTTTGTTTTATTTTATCTCATTCCTGGGCATGATACTGACCCACAGATATTTACTATAATAAAAGAAAAGGCATATTGATGGCACTGAAAAAGAGCCTAATGATTTATTTTTGTTTTTCTATGGGGCACTGGACCCAAGCTTACCTAAACTGGAACGTAAAGAATCCTTTCTTTCTTATCCTTTCTTTTACATCTTCTCTTTATCAAATCCTGTAGAGTTGGTCATTCTGGACAGTAGCTCTGCAGAGCATGATGCTAGAAGGCAGAAATGATCACGCAAAGGTGCTTGTTTAATTCACCCTGTTGAGCAATCACCACAAAGAGCCAAGGCAGATCTGCTTGAACGCCTCGTGCCATGCTGGGTTACAGTGATTACTCCTATTCAACAGAGGTGTCTCATGCAGCACACATCTTTTATTAGCTCTGAGATTATTTCTCTCCAAGGCCTTTCTACATCACTCCCTCGTTCTGTAATTAAGTTAGGTACCTAGAGATCCATCTTACTTTTTTTCTACACTGGGACATCACATAGTTGAAATCTGCTTTGTTTATTTAGATGGAGACAATAGGGAGCAGAAAACCCAGTGTACTATCACCTAGTCTCAGATTTAATTGGCGAATATTCTTTTGGATGGAAGTGCATCTACTCGGTGAAATTGTAAATGGCCACTTACCTCTTGGAACTGAATCACTTCTAGTCTGCTTTTTCTGTGTCTCCCATAGTAGAACAGTAAACAATTCAAGGGCAGGGTTATTTATTCTCTTTTGCTTCCTCGGTGCTTCACCTAACATCTTCTAGCACACACCTACAGTCCTATTTAAATAACAATTATCCCACAGTGAGTCAGAGCAAATAACAAAGCTTACTGCAGATTCATTTCAAGCCCCAGTGAACTGGAAGGTCAAAACCTGGGGAAAAAAAAAATCAACCTAAAAAACAAATAACTCAGCCTCTCTCGTGCTCCAATAACAACTTGTAGAACTCAATGGCAGAAACAGTGCCTGAAATATTATTTATCACTTCAAACTATCAAATTACTCTTTTATTTTAATTTGGAGGCAAATCTCTGAGATTACACATACACATAGTCCACATTATATAGCAATCAAGGAGAGATTAAACAGTGTTAGACTCATTTCCAAACACTTTACCTACACCAATCCATTCAGTGCTTACCACAACCCCATAAGATAGATACTATAATTATCTCCATTTTGCAGATGAGGAAACTGAGATGTGTAGAGGTTGGTAGTGTGCTCAAAGTCACACAGATAACAAGATCAGAGAGGTTTAACCCTAGGTAGTGGAAAAAAATGACAAAATAAATTTAACGGAGTTTATTTGTGGAAAGAACTGTTTGTGAATTAGGAAGCCTTCAGGATCAGAAGAGGTTGGATAATTCTATTCTGTAACATGGGCAGTGAGTATTTACAGGCAGAAAAAGAACTGAAGAAAGCAGAAAAAAGAACAGAAAGCAGTTTGGGTTTTTCAAAGTTACTTTCCTTGTAAAGGTTAGAGCAGAGAAAATGTCCTTATTATGCCAACTAAAACTGGCCTGTTTTGGAACTTAGTTATTATTTCTCTTCCTCCTGATTGCTCAGAAATTCAGATAAACAACTTAGTTTTGGCTTGGTGATGTTTTATTTTAGCATGAGTGACTCCATTTTGGTTTGGTTTGTTGAGGCTTAGTGCAGGAGCTTTGTCCAAATCAATCAATGGCTTTCTATGAATTTTACTTAACAGTTATTTGGCTCTGAAACCTGGAACTCTTACCAAACAGGCTTGACCAGTACCTACTTATTGAAATGCAAATATAAGGAACATGCTTTCAAGAGTTCTCGCAATTTTGTTCCTTAATCATGCCAGTTTCTCTATCCCCACACCTTGTCTAATATTATGTTCTTAGGAAAAGATGGGGAGTAGGTCTAAGAAGAAGTTACAGTGTGGGGAGCTGCATGTAGAGATCTGCATACATCTCTGTTCTATGGGCAGAATATAGGTCATACAGAAAGAAGAAGAGGAAAACTTGAGTCTCGTCTTCCTGGGTGAACAGGGAGAGATATAGGAGATAAGACTGAAAGAAGAGTTGAGCCACTTGTGTCTTAGTCTCCCTTTTTGGACTGAAGTCTGAGATGGGGAGATAAGTTAGAGAAAATGTGGGAAAACTAACAGCAGGGGAAGTTTGTCCTACATCTAGATAGAAACTTTGGGAGATGAATCTTAAGATCCCCCCGCAATAACCTGAGGAAACTGCCTGGTGAGATGGGGTAAGAGACTGACTCAGTGTTCTCAATTCATGGAAGAAACTCTGATGCTCTCCTAAGGCTCATTTGGAAGCTGATTAGAGCCTGGCTGGGTCAAACTCACTAAATGGGGTGGACCTTTAATCAAAGCCAAAACTGCTGGTGGAGTACCTGAGTCCTAGGTTTACATTGGTCTTTTGGGGCACCAGTGAGAATGAAGATAAGGCTGAATCTGCGGCAGAGACTACCGGGACCTAATAAGTTGACTAAGCATGGTCAGGAATTACACAAACTGGCAAATGCCAGCAGTGTACCTACAGGGAGGATCAGAACAACCACACCTCGGCAGCACAACTAGAGACCAACAAGGCACCAGGGGCCTCCCATTTTTGTGTTTTTAATTGGAAAAATTAAAATGGGATTTTTTTTAAACATTAAGTTATGTGCAAATGTCAGCCTGAAGCAGCAGCAAATAGCTAGAAGAGGCGTTAGTCCGAAAAAAAAATTGAGTCATTTTTTTTAAAGACACTGAAGAGCCTAAAGTGACTTTAAATTATTCCATTATGCTTTGACTGAATTAAAATTAAAGTTTTATTTCCTGCTACTCTTGAAGTGGGATTCATGAGGAATATCAATAAAAGGGAATAAATAACTACCTTTTCTTCACCTTGCTGTTGTAGTCTTTTAAATTTTGATTTGGCTGCAAAAAAACTTAGCTGGGCATGGTGGCGGGTGCCTGCAATCCCAGCTACCAAGGAGGCTGAGGCAGAGAATTGCTTGAACCCAAGAGATGGAGGTTGCAGTGAGCCAAGATCATGCCACTGCACTCCAGCCTGGGTGACAGAGTGAGACTCCATCTTAAAAAAAACAAAAACAAAACAATATGCAAGGTTTTGCATACATCTCTGCTCTATGGGCAGAATATAGCGTAATGTTGCGTTTAAACTTATTTTTAAAGGGTAAACATTAGTTTAGAAATTAGCTCCTAATAAAGGTTGAAAAAGTTCTATTTATCCTCAACCCTCTTGAAGAATGTTATTAAAGATGTGAAAAATCCTCAAAATGTTAAGTAAATGCTAAGATTATCTAAATTTTTAGGGGTTAAACTATTGCTAAAATCTAATTGATCATGTAATACATTAGTTTGATTATCTATTGATGCATACTAAACAGCCCTAAAATTTTATAGCTTAAAATAACCATAATTTATTGTTCACAATTCTGCAATTTGAGCTGGTTCAGCTGGGTGGATCTTCTGCTGTCCTTGCCTGTGCTGATTCATATGAAGGTAAGCCTCTGGTGACTCAGTTGAGTCTAAGATGCAACGTCTAAGTTGGTCTCATTCAAATGTCTAGTCACTTGGTGTTGGGTGTTAGCTAGAACTCTCTCTCCATGTAGTTTCTCACTATTCAGTAGTGTAATGTAATTTTTCTCAGCAGAAGTATTTGTAAATTTGTAATTGTCGGAAGTAGAAAAATATTATTATGTCAGGCTTCTGATTCTAATAGTGACCATTATTCTTATATTAGCAACCGAAGCAGACCAGAGAGGCATAGTTTTTAAAAACCCAGCAGAGAGCTTGCAAACATAAGCAACCTAAATCAGCTAAACTATAGGAAGTGATGAGACTCTCATAGAAGAGAGACTATGGTTACTTTCCCCTCTGGCAGAAAAGGAGGAGGAGAAGGAGGAGAAATTCGCTATAGATGAGGATCAGGAAAAACAGTTGAATCTTCAATAAGTATTTAATGGCCATGAGTGACCTGAAATAATACATTACCATTTCAGGGAGTTGTATCTTCATAGAGGGTTGGCACCTTTGCACCAACTATTTTTCTTACTCTTCACTGAATACTTGAGTATAGTTTTCCAAAATCTGGCAACAGGATAGGAGAGGGGCATGGGAGATTTCCTAATTGTAAGAAAAGAGAAGGGTAAGACAGCCAAGGGGTACACTTGTTCTTTCCTTTCTTCTTTCTTTTCTCTCTTTCCATTGCTGTTGTAACAAATTACCAAAAACTTGGTGGTTTAAAATGATATAAATTTATTCTCTTAAGTTCAGAGGCCAAAATTCTGAAATCAGCTTCATTTTGCCAAAACCAATATGTCAACAGGGCTATGCACCTTCCAAAGACTCCACAAAATAATCTATTTTTTTGCCTTTTCTAGTTTCTAGAGCTGCATTTCTTGCATATATTGGCTCATGGCCCCTTAATCCATCTTTAAAGACTGAAGTGTAGCATCCTTAATCGCTCATTTTTTCTGCTGAGGTTGTCACAGCACCTTCTCTTCTGTCTCTGTCAAATCTCCCTCTGCATCCCTCTTAGTCCCTTATGATTGCATTTAGGACCTATCATCTAGAAAATCCAAGATAATTTCCTCATCTCAAGATCCTTCCTTTAATCATATATGCGAGGTTACTTTTGCTATGCAAGATAACCTTCACAGCTTTCAGAGATTAGGACCTGGGTAGTTTTGAGAACTATCATTCAGTTTACAACACTGTCTTTCTCTCTCCATCTTCCTTCTAATCCCTTCTTTTTTCTTATTCCTTTCCTTGTTCTATTACCTCCCTCCCTACTTCTCTATTTCTCTTCCTTCCTTTAACAATATTTATTAAGTGTCTGCTACCTACTGGGTGATGTACTTGTCATTTATGTACAGTTTTTTAGTTACACAAAACAATATCATATGTTGCCTTATGTAGCCATTGCAATCTTCTCGAGTCATAGCTGTGATCACTGTATTTACAGATAAAGACATGTTTGTTCTTCTATAGACTGAATGTTCATGTCCCCGCAAATTCATATGTTGCAACCTAATTCTTAATGTAATGATATTTGGCAGTGGGGCCTTTAGGAAATGTCTTGGTCCTTTTTGGCTGTTTAACAAAATGTCATAAACTGAGAAACTTATAAATGATAGAAATTTATTTTTCATGATTCGATTCTGAAAGTTAGAAAGTCCTAGATCAAAGAGTTAGCAAATTCAGAGTGTAGTAAGGCCCTACTCCCTGACTCATAAATGGTATCTTCTGACCACATCCTCACATGATTGACATGAGCAAGGCAGCTCACTGGAGTCTGTTTCATAAGGGCACTAACCCTATGTATGAGGTCTATGCCCTCATGACCTAATCACCTCCCCAAAGGTTCTGTCACCTTGGGGGTTAAAATCATAGCAGGGAGTGATCAGACTCCAAAGGGGAAACTGAGAGAAAGGGGATTAGTCCCCTTATATAAAGGCCTCAGAGAACTCCTCCCTCCTTTCTGACATGTGAGGACATAGTGAAAAGATGGCAGTCTGTGAACCAGGAAAACTGGCCCTCACCAAATGCCAAATCTGCTGTTGCCTCGATCTTGGACTTACCAGCCTCCAGAACTGTGAGAAATAAACTTCTGCTTTTTATGAACCACCTCAGTCTATGACATTTTTTTTTTATAGCAGCCTGAATAGCTAAGACATTTCTAAATGACAGATGAGGTCTCCAAGTTAAGGTGTCTGATTTTACATGCTTTGACTTTTCCATGCATATCTGCTATATCCTTTCTCTGACTGATTACTCCTCCATAATAGGGTTTAACTCAGTTTGACTTGCCTTTTGATAGTTATATCTTCCCTGAGCTACATGAGGAGCATGTTCTATTCATTTGGGTATCCCCAAATTTAGAATAGCACTTTTTCCATATCAGGAACTAACAGATGTTTGCTAAATTGAATTAAAATGTGTATTTTCTAGTCACTTCCATTTCTCTCATTGGTTCATTCCAGGAACACAGGTTGCATAGTTTGCGTTATTCTGGGTCTTCTCTTCCCTGTGGTTGACCAATATCTGGATGGTCAGTCTTTGAACTCCAACCAATGAAGAAAGAAAACATTAGAATAAATTGCTTTTGTCTCTCTCTCAACTCTTTCACTTGTTTCACATAAAGGAAAGAATTTCATGAGTGACTGATAGGTGAAAAGAGCTGTTATCTATTGCTTCTACTGTGGTCTGCAAAAGCTTAAAAAGAAAGGTCTCTGGCTCCCTTTTGGTATTTTGCCACATGCCACAGCTGAGACATAGCACATGCTTCTATTCCTGATCTCCCAAACATAACACAATTCAGAAAGTCTTACTATTGACAAGCCCAGCTGATCCTCTGCTTTCTTAATGGCAGGGTATATTTTCCTCCCCTTTTGTTGAGTGGATAAGTCAGCGTTGGACAATTCCAGAAAATGAGAGTTGAAATTACATGTAGAAGATTCCACTATTATCCCTTCTACTCTTTTTTGGAGATTCCAAAACAAATGTTGTCCTTTTTTATATTGAATTTTATGAGCTACAATAGTGGCCAGGACCCTGGAGAAGAGATATGGGAAAATCAGAGATTTCAGACCCCAGCCTCAACCCTGTGCCCCAAGCAGTCATATTACTATTCCCTTGTCTCCTTGTCATAAATTCCCTTGTTTTCCATTCCTACTGTCACTACCCTACTTTTGGTATTCATCATATCACTCCTGAATGATTGAAGTAGATGTTTAAGAAGCTGTCAAGCAGGTGTACTGTATGATCAATGTAAACTTGCATGTGTGTTTGTGACCTTGCTGCCATTTTTCCAGTTTGGAACACATTCTTCTATGTATTTCCTTGTAAAAGATTTTTTGAAGACCTGATGAGGTCAAGTTAAGTCAAATGTGCTTTATCCATGAACTCTTTCGCAGTAACTCAGTTATATAGTGAAGTCTTATTGTTCATATTTCATAATGTATGTAATTTAATTTATATCTGTATATATTTATTACATATATTTCATTCAACCACCATTTTAAACATCTGTCTATTAGTGTACTAGATATAAATTACACTTCATCCTTCTCTACCCAAGCACTATGCTCTAAGAAGGCTATCTCTGTGGGCTAAATCAATTATTTCCATTGACATTGGGCTTCCAGTGGGATTGGTCAATGAAATTACAGTGGGATTGGTCATCCAGTCCTACATAAGAGAGAGGAAAGAAAGTGAGGAAGGGGAGGGTTTTTGGCCTCTGACTTTCTCCCTGCAGGATTGTTGTGGTTTGGGTATGTTCTTCTACTGATGGCCACAACTGTTATCAAGAAGGCTTCTGCAATCACAACTGCTATTTCTGAGTTCTGGAATTTGCTCCCTCTTTGTAGTTTCAGGCTTGAGAATAGTAAGGTGCAGCCATTGAAGTAGCCCTGCTTCTTGACCTTTCACACTGCCCACATGTTTGTAAATTATCCCTTTGTTAAATTCGTCACAATTAGCCAGTTTGAAACTCCTCTTTCCTATCAATACACCTGCTTTGTTGTAACACGTCTTAGCATGGGCAACACGAAGTGAACTAAAAAGATAAACGATTTTCCATTCTCCAGGGTCTTGGCCAATACTGTGTCATACAAAGGCAAAGCACAGGAGCTTACATTTGGAGGAGACATAAAATAAACAGAATAAATATAAGACAGCCATAGGTGGAGTGGCTTATAAACAAGAGAAATTTATTTCTCACAATTCTGGAGGATGGGAAGTTCAAGATCAAGGCAGTGGCAGATTCACTGCCTGGTGAGGGCCTCTTCCCTGGTTCATAGATGGCCATTTCCTCATTGTGCTCTCGCATTGTGGAATAGGTGAGATGGTTCTGGATTTCTTTTATAAGGGCACTAATCTTATACATAAGGGCTCTCCCTTCATGACTTAAGCATCCTCCGAAGGCCCCACTTCCTAGTACTATCATATTGGAGGCTAGGATTTCAACACAGAAATTTTGAAGGACACACACTTTCAGTCTATAGCAACTAGAATTTAAAACCTTTCAACAGGCAACTTTGTCTGGTTCTGTGCTGTATTTTTAGCTCCAAGAATAGTTCTTGACACATGATAGGTCCTCAATAATTGTTTGTCAGATGAATGAATGAATACACATACATGTGCATTCCTTCATTCAACTAATACTTATTTAGTGCCTACTTTGCTGGGCACTCAGAATAATATAAAATGACAAAGTTCTTGTCTTTAGGAATTTGACAACTAATATTCTTTCGATCCAACAATATTATAATTTCCTTGGCATGCATTTTATTTACTGAATTTCTTTTTATTCCCAGTCATGCTGTGGCCCTCTACACATAACAAAATAAGCAGTAAAATTAGTTGAGTCTTGTTTGTGAATGACCCAATGACTTGTTTTAACAATAATGTGGATTTTATTGACCCACAGGTACAAGAAGTATTTCATAGTGCAAATTTAGTTCAGGATCTGGTTGCATCCAACCTCTCAATAAGCATTAGCTACTGGTCTTTTTCTTTTCTTGGCACTCCTCTCCACTTTCTCTTGATGTTAGCTTAATTTTCAACTATTCTTTGCCAATAGTGGTACATATTTGCTCATATACCACCTCAAGCTTACAGCCTTCTGCTTTGCAAATGTCTGCAGAAAAAGCTTCTTTCCTAAGAGTTCCAGCAAAAGTCTTAGGTGTATCTTCCATTGACTCATTGTGGGTCACATGCCTATCTTTGATCGAGTGATTGTAGTCAGAGAGACGGGAGTTTCTGATTAGCTATCTCTAACTGACACATCACCCCTGGAGTCAGTCACTTACCTAAATAACTTGGACTTAGCCACGTAGCTAAATAACTTGGATTTAGAGAAAATCCTAAGAAAAATAAGGTTTGTATTACAAAAAAAAAAGAGGAATGGACACTTATCAAACAAAAGCAATAGATGTCCCAGACACTCCACCAAAAACCTTTCTTTTTAAACTTTTTTTTGGGTGGGTGGGGCAGGGACAGAATTTTGCTCTTGTTGCCCAGGCTACAGTCCAATGGTGCGGACTTGGCTCACCACAACCTCCACTTCCTGGGTTCAAGCGACTCTCCTGCCTCAGTCTCCCGAGTAGCTGGGATTACAAGCATGTGCCACCACGCCTGGCTAATTTTGTATTTTTAGTGGAGACGGGGTTTTTCCATGTTGGCCAGGCTGGTCTCGAACTCCCGACTTCAGGCGATCTGCCCGCCTGGGTCTCCCAAAGTTTTGGGATTACAGGTGTGAGCCACTGCGACTGGCCCCAAAAGCTTTATTCCTTTTACAGTGATATTCTAATTAAAGCTATGAATTTGAACTAATTTGGAGGTGGAAATTTTGGCTAAATTAGTGGAAGCATTTTAAAAATTGTGTTTATTTCAAATAATTTTTTTGTGAACATGCAACAGAACAAACTCACAAGACATTGCTTCCACTTCAATGAGACTTACTGCTGTAAAAAAAAATACATGGAGTTTGTAATTAGCATACTCTTAATTTCTACAAGAGAAAAGCTGCTTCTAAAGTATTTGAGAATGATTGAAAATTTAGTTAAGAGGTTTTGAATACTTCACTGTAATTCTTCTTACAGTATTAATTTACTTGAGCAAATTATCAGATTTTGAATTAATGAGGTTTTAATACATATGCAAATGAAAGTCTCTAGTTTGCTTTAAATAATCCTCAAGGCATAGTGTTCTCTGTACAACATGGGGATAGTTTGGCAAATGTTTGCTGAAGTTTTTTTAGAGCAAAATCCTTTAAAGATTAGCCCATGTATTTATTTAAATTTTGTTAATTTGGTTTTAAGCATATATATTTTTTTCCTCAAGGCAAAGTAAGTCTTGCTTATTTTAGATCTCTTCCTTTAACCAGAGAATTTCCTTACTTTTTCTTGGAATAGTGTAGTGTGTTCTATAGCAGTGTCACTAAAATGTGGTCCCTAGACTACTAGAGATATGCAAAAAAAAAAAAAAAGTAGAGAAATTAAGAGTATTTCAAAACTTTTATAGCAATTATATATTTTTACAATATCCAAATGCATGCTCAGAGGATTAATCTGTTTAATATAGAAAAGACCCAGTTGGGTAATCTTGAACTTGCATAATGAGTCACACATGCCATGAGTTGCATCCTGGCAATGTACAGTTGGGCATCATATCGTGTGCAAGGGATTGGCCACAAAAAAAAAAAAAAGGTCTCAACCCATATAATTTAAAAAGAATAATTTTGCCAAAAAAATTATGAAGCAATCAGAAAGCTACCAAGGCAGTGAAGAATTACTCAGCCCAAATATGGAAGAAGAGACCATTGTCCAAGGCCTCAAATTATCCTGGCAATTTTTTATCGGTAGCATCTGGAGCCTAAATAAAATCATACAGGCATATGTAGAACAAGAAATGTGATTAATAATCAAAATAAGCATTAGACAATATAAATAGATATACTGACAATCCAGATCATGGAGTCATTAGATAAAGAGTTTAAAATAACTATGTTTAATATGCTCTAGATGTAAGATAAAATTGGGAATTTTGTCAGAGAACTGAAAAGTATTTTATAAAAGTACCAAAGGAAATTATGGATTAAAAAGATACAATAATTGCAATAAATAATTCAATGAATAGATTTATCAGCAGTTTAGATGTAGCTCAGAAAAAAGAAATAGGGAAATAGAAGGTGGCTCAGATGGAAATACATAGAATGAAGCAAAGAGAGATAAAATGATTGCACAAACACACAACTGTGAAAACATCTATGTACATGTAAATGAAGTTCCAGAAGGAGAAGAGGAAAGAAAGTGAGGAAGGGGAGGGTTTTTGGCCTCTGACTTTCTCCCTGCAGGATTGTTGTGGTTTGGGTATGTTCTTCTACTGATGGCCA
>NW_012114555.1:7010136-7044198 GCF_000951035.1 Colobus angolensis palliatus
TGAAGTTCCAGAAGGAGAAGAGGAAAGAAAGTGGAGTCAGAGAAATATGTGAAGAGAAAATAGCTGTGATTTTTCCAAACTGACAAAAGATTTCAAGCCACAGATTCCAGATGCACTATGAAACTTAAGCCAGATAAATACAAAGAAAACCAAACTAAGGCACATCACAGCCAAATTGCTAAAAACCAAAGAAATTAGAAAAATCTTCCAAGCATCTGAAAAAGTATGTCTTGAATGAACAACAATTAAACTAATACCTGATTTTTCACAGAAACAATGGATAAAGAATAGCAATGAAATAAAACGTCAAACTGTCAAAATAAAAACAAGAACCTGTTAACCTACAAGCCTATACTCTGAGGAAATAGTCTTCAAAAATAACTGTAAAATCAGGGAATTTTGACACAAACAAAAACAGGGAGAATTTATCACCAGCATATGACCCCAGAGAAAATAAAAACATTCTGCTGGTAAAATAAAAATAATCATAGTAAGAAGATCAGATTTGCAGGATGATGTGAACAACAATGCAACAGAAAATATGTGGGCAATTGAATATTAATGATGAAAAACAATATAATGTCTTATGGAATTTGAAATGCATAGAAAACTAAAATAGTAACAAGTATATTGTTATAGTCGTGAGGAGGAATAAGTAGAGATAAATGTTGCAAGTGCTTTCCATAGCGAGAAAAAAGAAAAAAAGTTCTCATTTACATGTTCTTATTTACATTAAAATTTTGCTGAGTCTATAGCAATGGTTCCCAACCAGGGATGATTTTGACCTCCTGAAGACATTTGACAATATCTGGAGACATTTTTTATTGTCACGAGTAGGGTGATGTGACTGCTGCTGCTAAAATCTTACAATGCACAGGTAAGTTCCTCTCATAACAAAAGATTTTCTGGCTCAAATTGTTAATAATGCTGAGGTTGAGAAACCCTGATGTAGAATCACCCCTAAAGGATAGAATAAAAGTATAAAAATCAAACTAACAGAGAGGGAAAAATAATAAATTTCAATGGGGACAAAACATAGGAAAAAGGAAAACAGAGCAGGTGGAACAAGTAAAAAACAAATCATATGACAATACATTTAAATACATTTAAAATCCATTCTATCAATAATCGCATTAGATGTAAGTAGATATTTTTAAACTTCTGCAGTTTAAAAATATTAATTATATTACATAAAATAAGCACTTATAACATAAATGTGCCACTTATAACTATACCTTAAAATAAAATAAATGCATTGAAATGCAGATTTTAAAATTAAATAATGTTGAATAGTTTCTGCAAAATGAATAAGTGAAAAAAAATTCAGTTTTCCGTTAATCTCTAGAAATAATCATACAGTGTTTTCCTCTTCTCTCTCTCTTCATCTTGACATGTTAATCAAATTTTTGAACTATGACAGTCAACAGTAACTATAGACTCAATTTTGTGATAGATTATTATCTCCACACTTATAATAATAATAGAACAGATATTGTCAGATTATTAATTTCACGAGGGGAGAGATTTGGTCTGTTTATTATCTCCCTGCTGTAAACACGGAATCTTCCATGGAGCCTGGTATATAGCAAATATTCTTTATACAGGATGAATTGAAAATGTTGGTGGCATTTCTTTATGGCATTCATTCATCTCAGTACTTCTCAAACTTTTTGGTCTCAGATCCCTTTACACTGTTAAAAAGCATTGAGGATACCATAGAGCTTGTGTCATATCTGCTAATTACCATATTGGAGATTAAAATAGAAATATTTTAAAACCTTTATTAAAACTCATCAAAAATTGTAAAATACTATATGTTAACATAACTTACATATTTTAATAAAAATAACTATTTTAAAAACATTAATGAGAATAATAGCATTGTTTACCATTTTGCAAATTTCTTTAATATCTGGTTCAATAGAAGACAGTTAGATTCTTGTATCTGCTTATGCATTCCATTCATTGCAATATGTTATTTTGGTTGAAGTATATAGAGAAAATTCAGTCTTGCAAAATATACAGTTGGAAAAATAAAAAGAGCATTTTAATAGCCTTCTCAGAAAACAGTTTATATTACCATTTGACAGTATGCCAAAACTTGACAAAGAGTAGTTTCTTAGAGGTTAGTTGCAGTATGCAATAGAAAAATATATATATTACCTCTTCTTACTCTTTTACATTAAAATCTGTGGATCTGGCCAGGCATGGTGGCTCACGCCTGTAATCCCAGCACTTTAGGAGGCTGAGGTGGGCTGATCACCTATGGTCAGGAGTTCGAGACAAGCCTAACCAACATGGAGAAACCCTGTCTCTATACAAATACAAAATTAGCCAGGTGTGGTTGTGCACACCTGTAATCCCAGCTACTCGGGAGGCTAAGGCAAGAAAATCGGTTGAACCTGGGAGGCAGAAGTTGCAGTGAGCCAAGATCGTGCCATTGAACTCCAGCCTGGACAACAAGAGCTGAACTCCCTCTCAAAAAAAATAAAAATAAATAAATAAAATAAAATAAAATCTGTGGATCTGTTTTGCATTTTGGATCTTTTATTTATGCATAATTTTCTAATATCATTGGTCATCTGGAAAAAATTAGCTCACTTGAGTTATGAAGATCTTCCAAATGCTAGCACATTTTATGGTACATTTTTAAAATTGCATTCATGGCCTCAAGCCTGTAATCCCAGCACTTTGGGAGGCCGAGACGGGCGGATCACGAGGTCAGGAGATCGAGACCATCCTGGCTAACACGGTGAAACCCCGTCTCTACTAAAAAATACAAAAAACTAGCCGGGCGAGGTGGCGGCGCCTGTAGTCCCAGTTACCCGGGAGGCTGAGGCAGGAGAATGGCGTGAACCCGGGAGGCGGAGCTTGCAGTGAGCTGAGATCCGGCCACAGCACTCCAGCCTGGGTGACAGAGCGAGACTCCGTCTCAAAAATAAAATAAAATAAAATAAAATAAAATAAAATTGCATTCATTAATATAACCACTAATCTGATCAGAAGATAATGGGAAGTAGTCGAGCTCATGATGTTAGGTACAAGTTTCAAAAATTCTAACTTTTGTTTGAAAGCTCAGTTTTTATCATTTGAAACATTTGTTGTTAGTTGTTGTCTTTGAAGTAACATGCTCACTTCATTAACATTGAGAAATCTCTAGCAGACGTGGCAAAGTCTGAATAATAATAGTTTGTCAGTCACTTTTTTTCATGTAAACACGTTCTATGAAGAAAAGTAGCTATTTCAGCTCATGACTAAAACAACCACACAAGTACTGTTCCTTGAGATAATGGTTTTACTTCTATAGACAAAAGACTTTATGCATATTTTCAATTTTGTCAAATAGAATATTTAAAAGACATGTACTCAAGGATCAGGATTTAGTAAAATTAGAAATGTTAACTGCTTCTTCAGGGACATTCTTAAGTGAAACCGAAAAAAAATCATTCATTGTTTCTTTGTGTGTATGACAAGGCAGAATATAGTTACGAGCGAACATAGTTTGTTGATGTGGCCTTAATTTCTACTAATGAACCAGCAGTTTTACTCACCATTGCTTTTGTACCATCAGTAAAAATACAAACACTTTTTTAAAACTATTATTATCTTACAGTTATTTTGAGAATGATTTTTACCTCATGAATTATCTGAAAGGGAGGGTCTCAGAGACTCCTAGAGGTCACATGGATTTACACTTAGAGAAACATTGCTTTACATACACACATTGAATGTCACTGCCAAACTGACAACCTGTCCTCTGATACCCCCAGCCTCCATGTGTGGTATTATCTTCAATAAGAGTGCCTCTTTCTCTCAGCTCTGCCGTTTTCAATGTGGCCTTATCCTCCCCAAGGCGTAAAGCATTGGCCGACCCTCAAAATGGATTTGATCACTCCTACTCCAAATCCTGACACTATTTAGAACATGTTTAGTAGTATAATTCCACACTCCATGGCCTCTAACTGTCCCATCACTATTGTACTCTGAGCTTTCTAGAGGGAGGCTCTGTCTGTTATTTATCTTTGAGAACTGCTTAGGGCCTACAAAAGGGTACCAGACATGTCGTATGCCCCAAATAACTGTTTATTACGTTGAAATTATTAAAACTCATAGAAGGATCCCTAGGGAATTAGATTAATTTTGAAAACCTGTTTTTATTTTATTTCAGGATAGCTATTTTCATTACTTAATCTAAAAAATTAAGTCTATTAAACTCAATGACCTGGGTGATTCAATGACAAATTAGATGATATTTCCAGAGACTGGATATTCATTTCTCCACTTACTCATTCATTATTCATTTACTCAGTTTAGTTTTTATACAAGGATTTATTTAGCCCATACCATGTGGTAGCCATGGCACGTACAGTTGCTAAACATTACATGGTGCCTCATCCAAAGAGTTTATGTGATTCAGAAACTATATGATGATCACCTACTAAGTATAAAAAGCTTTGTAAACAGAGCTTTCTAAACATTTGCTAAACAGAGTTTCTGTCATCGTAAAGTGTATAAAGTATATTTAAAAGCATATGCAAGTCAATAAATTAAAATATAATATGTTGGACACTATTACAAAAATGGGTACAATAAATGGTGGAAGCTCTGAAGAAAGAGCAAATAATTTTGTCTGGAGAAATGAATAAAAGTGTCACCAATGAGGTAACATTTAAACTAGATCTTAATTAGAAGGATTGTGATAGATAAAGAAGGAGACAAGGACAATTCTTGCAAAAACTAATGAAAGAAACATGAAATTGTGATTGGACCTATTATATTCTTGAGATGATTAAAGTCCATAGAGATCATAGAATATGCACAGAATGGTGTTGGGAGAGGAGGTTAGAATTAGTTTAGGTTTCTATTGTTCAAGTCCAAGTAACCCATACTAAAGAGATTGAATTTTATTTACAAGCATCAGGGATCCAATGCAACTTTTTTTATTTTCTTTTTTTTAAATTTTCTTTTTATAAAAAATAGAAAGTAGAGACAGAATTTCACCATGTTGGCGAGACTGTTCTCAAACTCCTGGCCTCAAGTAATTCATCAGCCTCTGCCTCCGAAAATGCTGGGATTACAGGCGTTACCCACTACACCCAGCCCCAGCATAAATTTTTAAGAAGAATAGTGATATGAACACGTCTGCTTCTTTTATAGGTCAATATGATGATGAAGCAGAAAATAGTGAGTGTGGGTGGATAATGCAGAGAGATTAGTTAAAGCAACGTGGCACTATTCAAGTCAGAAATGATGAAATTGGGACTAACATACTAACGGCAAAGAGTGAAGAGAAAGAGCCAAATTGAAGAAGCATGTCTGAAGCAAATTGAATTGATATGACTTGGCAACTAATTGGATTGTCGTAGTAAGATAGAGGTAGGAAGACAAGACAAATATTGGTACACTGAGAAATTAAAAATGTGTTGATGGCATTAACCAAGATAAAAAATGCAAGAGGTGGAACTGGTTAGTAATATGGGAAAAGAATTTGTATTTTAGAGGGCAGATATATTCAAAAGAAGATGGATTTTGGAAACAAGCAGTCTTATGTCCAACTCTAGTTGTCTTAACTATCGTATATAATATTTAATGCATAAGAAGGACATAATCAGTATCTAGTAAAGAACTTGACCTTGCTCAAGGAGAGGTCTGGCCTTTGTCCTTGGCTTCTTGGAGGTAGTCTCTAAGCCTCTGGAATTTCCCGAGCAATAGGAATGTCATTGTCATTCACATTGGGACCTTAGGACCAAACCTGAAGTTTACGCTGAGAAGGTAACTCATATATGATCTCCTTGGACCACATCGTATGTCAATCAATCAATCATGTCTGCTTAATGGAACCCCAGTGAACACTCTAAACACTAAGGCTCAAATGAGCTTCCAGGATTGGCAACAATTGTGCATATTGCCAAGCATCAATGGCAAGAAGGTAAAGCATCCTGAAAACAATGAAATCTTCACATGTGAGACCTTCCTAGGCTCCATCATAAGCATCTCTTTCTTTGCCTCATTCTAATATGTGGCCTTTCCTTTAATAAACCATATCTGTGAGTACAATAGCTTTCACTGAGTTCTGTGAGACTGTAGCAAATTATTAAACGTGAGGTTGGTGTTGAGAAACTCCTGAACTTGCAGTTCGTGTCAGAAGTGATGGTGTTCTTATGTATACTTTCCCCCTAAGTTTTAGTTGCACAGTAACTCATTCTAGTTAGAAGTGTTGAGCAGACTTGGAAGTCTGGCGGACTGTGCCCTTAACCTTACAGTTGGCTTAACTCCAGGTACTCACAGATTTTTGTGAAGATTAATTCATTTATTCTACAAATGTTTGCAAAAACCATAGAGTAGACATGGTATCCAGCACTGGAGACATAGCAATGTAAAAACATACAGCGTCTATCCTCAAAGAGCGTATAACCCAGGAATAAGTGAGGTAGGTATGTAAAGCTATAAAGAAATTGGCATAACTCTTGATACACGGTGAGGTTAAAATAAATATTAATTCTCCTTGAGCAAGTTACAGTCAGGTAGAGCTGTGTAGTGGAAAATTTGAAATGAGAATTCGGAGAGTGGGAGAATAGTTTGGGGCATACATTTTAAAATGGGAGTCATCAGCATCTAGATGGTATTTGAATCCATGGATATGGATGAGATCATTCTGGAAAAGTTTAAGACAGAGCCCTTGACTCAAGAGACATGAGTTCTCTTCAAGCTCAAAGAAAAAAAAATTTAAAGATCCTGAATGAAATAGGCACATTTTTCCACACCTGATTCTCACTTGTAATTGAAGGTGTGCAGCTGAAACACATAATGTCTACTTATCAAAATAAGCATTTATTCGCAAGTGTGTCTAGGTAAAAGAAACCCAAGTTGATACTTCCTTAAAATATTTGCAATATAGGAGAAACACATATATAGAAAGAGAACTCTCCACAAAGAGTTAATAAGGAGTTTTATCTTATTATTCTGATAGGCTATCCACCTCTGAATTATAATATGTCACAGCTACAATTACACCTTTGGACCCAATGATCTTCTGGAATGAACAGAAACTTATTTTTAACATTTGAGATGCGCATGCTGGCAAGAATAAATTTTCTGAATTTGCCGAAAGAGCTTTTCTGCTTTGAAAGCACTTCAGCAACCATTTCTGATCACTTTATAAATGTCATGCACAAAAATAAAGGAACTTATCATATGTTTCATACTGAACCAAAGTATAATCAAAAGTAAGCCCGTAGAAAGGGAGTCATGGACAAAATTGATTTTTGCAGATGACTTCATGACTGGGAAAAAAATTAATTGAACTCATGTTTTTCATTCTGTGGTTTCCTAGCACCCATATTACAAAAGCCTGCAATAGGCTTTTAGAGGTTCTTACACTATGAAAAGAGCGAGCTAGGTTTTATTTCTGAAGATGACAAAGAATGTTCTTCAAGTGATTGCTGGAGAAAATAGACAATTAACTAGCACAACTAAAATGTGGTATTGTTCTTTCCTTCAGGTCTTCATTTGTTCCTTTACTACTAACAATGCTTCAGCTCCATTCAACAAGTGACCCAGAATATGAAAACACTCTTGGATTTGGTCTTATGTACAAAACAAGATACATCTTGAAAACTTACTTTTTAGAAAATCAATTGCAGAAGGAGAACAATGCTGGGAACAGCTTATGATTCACTAGAAAAAAAAACCCACTGTTTTTCTAGTATGGGAAAAGGTAATGAAACCATATATTTTTTAAAAGAAGGCTTTGTACAATGCAAATTAACCACATTTTCAGCAAATGGAAGCTTTATAAATGCTAATAAAGAAACACTTTGTTCTTCCTGTTGTATTTAGCACTCTCAGTCAGACCTAAACATCCTTAATGAGTATAGGAAGAGTATGCAGTGAAATGAAAATCTCTGCTTTGTTTTATACCTTCCTACTAGACTTTTCAATTACAGAAATTGTCTTTGCAGGGTTTTCTCTGCTGTGTAAATTTATACCTCCCAGTGCACATATTGCTTATATTGAAACTAGATGATTAAAAGTAGACAAATAATTTAAGTGCACAGGACATTATTATATTAATATATTTGTTCCATAAAAATTTATGTCAGAGAATTTTACTAGAGTCTGCATTAGGAAGAAAATTCAGAAGTGAAAACCTCAAGTATACATAATGTCCTTAGAGGGGCATGAGTTCTCATGGCCGGCCTAATTTGATTTTGTACTCATAGTTGGTGAATCAGTATCAAAAGTTGCTCAAAACGATAGTAACTTCAGCTTGAATAAGTAGAGTTCACTGCATTAGGAAGGTGTATCTTGTAGAATTCATTTCAATTGTACTCAAAATGATACAAAGAATATCAGAGATTATCTTTCTTCATATTTTAAAGTTCAATTTATACAATATCAATTTTAAGGCTCTTTTTTTAAGAATATATGTTCATATGTGGGCATACAGGTACACACACATACACAGAACAATAGTTTATATGCAGTTTCATTTTAATACTTTTTATGAAGGCATTGTAATAATCATTGAGGAAACTTAAAATATTATCAAAGCTGATTTTTAGTATTACAAAGGTAATGTTCACAGACTAAATCATTGCTTCTTTACTCTTGATTTACTAAATTTTACCGAATATGGGATATATGCATATTGTTAAAAAAATAGGTGGGGTAAATACAATGAATATCCATTTTTTCCCCAGAACAGCCAGTTCCTCTTATACACTTCCCAGATGCTATCATTGTCAATAGTTTATTGTGCCTACAGAAATATCCTATGCCTATAAGTTCATATATAATACTTGTGATGACTAAAAAAAATTTGTTTGAGTCAAGGTCTTGCTGTATTGCCCAGGCTGAAGTGCAGTGGCTTACTGCAATCTCCATCTCCCAGACTCAAGTGATCCTCCCACCACCTCAGCCTCCCAAGTAGCTGGGACTACAGGTGTGCACTACCATGCCCAGCTAATTTTTTGTATTTTTTGTAGAGACAGGGTTTTGCCACATTACCCAGGCTGGTCTCAAACTCCTGGGCTCAAGTAAGCCACCCACCATGGCCTCGCAAAGTGCTGGGATTACAGGCATAAGCCACCATACCCAGTTTTTAAAACTTTTATTGTGAATTAATTTTAGATTTACTGTAAAGTTACAATTATAGTGCAGATAGTTCATGTATATATTATATTTTAGTTATTTCCTCTCATGCTAACAACTTACAGAACAATGGTACAACTATCACAGCCAAAAAATTATTATAATAATATTATTAATAATAATTATTATTATTATATTATAGGTCAATAATAATAATAAGTTGACAACATAACATTTAAATTTCACCAATCTCTTGTGCTAGTGTCTTTTTTTCTATTCCAGGATACAATTGAAGTTATTGGGTCTCAGTCTCCTTTAGACTTGGGCAGTTTCTCAGTCTTTCCTTATCTTTCATAACTGATTTTTTTAATGAGTTCTAGTTAGTGACTTTGGAAGTTGTCTATCAATTTGAGTTCCTCTGTTTCTCATGATTAGATATTTATATATCTTTGTCAAGAATTCCAGGTCTGTCTGCATCATATCAGAGGTTCATGATGCAGATATATCTTAGTAGTAGTGATGTTACATACTGACTTTTAAAAAATTTAATGTAGAATTCAGTATATTACACACAACGCATTGTTATTTATTTAACTTAGCATTCCATTTCACCATAATATTCTTTATGTTCACATAGTATTTAATTGCACTATAAACCACAATTTATGAGATCAGTCTACTATTATTGAACACTCAGGTTATTTCTGATCTTTTAAATTTGAAGTAACAATGCTGGAAAGAACATTCTTTTAAATACCTTTGTGCACGTTTATGTATAAACATGTTGGATGAATTTCTAGAAGTAGAATTTCTAGATGGAAGTCTAAATGCATATTAATTTTGATAATACTGACAACTTTTTGGATGCTCATTTTTAGTCATGTAGAACACTGCTCATTTTCTTATGTGCCAATACTTTATCTTTGGCAATAAGATAAAAGAAAAATGGTACAGTACTTTTTGTTTTAATTTGGATTTCTTCTGTTACGTCTATCTGTTCATAAACTATTGCATTTTTGTGAGCTCTTTATTCTTGTCTTTTGCCCATTTGGCAATCAAGTTTTCAACCTTTTTTATATTAAATGAGTGCTTTAGATGGTAATGCAATTAACCTATTGTCATCTGGGTTGCAACATGTTTTCTTCAGTATTTGCTTTATGTTTTTTACACACTTTATAGCCCTTTACTTGTGGTAAACAATATGTTCCTCAACTCAAAAGATGTCCTGAAAACCACCATATAAAATTACCTGTAGCCATGATATAATAAAATTCCTTCCTTTTATATTAATAAATGCATCTTGTTTAAAGCCCATCATTGAATTAAAACACATAAAATAATTTTGTGATTTATTTGTTTTCTTTTTTTAAGTCTGAACAGTCATAGTAGCAAATAATCAGAAAAATAGTAACAGCTTTTTTATGTCAAACTATTTCACCATTTCACTCACATAGACTTTCAGTCCATTTATTTACTATTATGGTTGACTTTAGTCTCCAAACATTTATCCCTCAGCTTGAATTACAGAGTATATGGAATAATGACTATCTCCTTATATACATATGTGTGTATCTACCTCTCTATATTTAAACATAGCTGTTTATGTATTTATATTTATATTTAAAAGTATAGAAGTCATAAGCTGAGAAATGTGTTCTATGGTATTCCTAACCTGGAAAAGTTCAATAATTTTCTTTAGGAAAATACATCCTTTAAAAAAACTAGGTGTGTATCTACCGCTCTATATTTAAATATATAGATGTTTATGTATTTATGTTTATGTTTAAACATATAGAAGTCGTAAGCTGAGAAATGTGTTCTCAGATATTCCTAACCTGGAAAAGTCCAACACTTTTCTGTAGGAAAATATATCCTTTAAAAAATACTAGATTGCTGGTGGTGTTCCCCAAAGTAAAAGTGATTACTGCTTAGAAAAAAATTCAGAAAGTATTTTTGCTGTCTTTTTCCTCCATTCTTCTGACTGAACCTTCCTGTATTCATCTATGCTCATTTATTTGTGACATGATAGGTGCCAGATATAGCTGTGCTGAGTTTCTGAATCTGAATCCAGGAAGCACTTCGTTATTGGAAAGAGAGATCTATTAGAGCTGGTTGAATCCTGAACTAGGGTCATTATATTAAATATGGGACAATGTCTGCATGACATGGAAAGGGAAATTCTATCCCTTCTTCCTGAACAGCCTTACAGCCTTTCCACAGCTGGAGCCTTTGGCATACTCCTGGCAACTCAGCCTTGTTGCAAGCCATAGTACAAATTTGGAGTCTAGATAAAAGAGTGCTCTATAACTCTGTCTCTGTGGTTCTTAACCTTGGCCACAGCAAAGGAGTAGGAGAGCTAGAATTTCATATTAATAGGAGGAAAGAGACTGCAATTTATTCATTACACATAGCCAAGATGGCAGCTGGTACTTCCCAGGCCCTTCAGAAATTTGCTTAAATTTGTTTACAGTATACATGGCCTGTTACCACAGATATGCCTTTCTAACGTTTTCTGGGACTTCCTACATTTGACATCCTCATGCTTACCTCTGTTCCTATACTGCTTAGTTCTGTCTGTACTTTGCCTATAGAGTATATACGTACTCTAGGCAAAGTACAGACAGAACTAAGCACGCATGTACTTTGCCTGTAGAGTACATATATTCCAAAAGAAACTTGACCCCTTCAAGCATTTAGTGACTGTCTTGTATATGGAGAGAGGGATGTCCCTGAGGTGGGCCATATGAAGAATAATTAGCCTGCTGACATATTCATGATAGTTCTATGAATTTTATATAATTTTTAGTTTCATTTAGAGATAAGAAGATGAGAACCTTGGAACCAGAAACATTAAATACACTGACATCTATAAGATCACAGAACTCAAAAGTGTCAGAGTCAGTATTAAACCCAGATTGTATTCTGGGTATCTTATATTATCTCTCAGCAGTATGTGTCTCTTTCCAGTTGTCTTGTTTCAATGTAATGAGATTGACTAGATGCAGATGTATCAAATCATAAAATCAGTTTTGTATGAAAAGCATGAAAATATATAAATGCAATAAGAATATGGTTTATTTCTGCAGGCAACGCTAAAACACACTCTAATGGAAAATCTAACAGTCATCATTTTCTAACTGTGAAGACATAGCTCCCTACACATACAAAGCAGTCATGATAGGTTATGTCTTAAAAATGAAAGAGGAAAAAAATAAAGATGTACTAGGTCACCATGTAAAGAGAGATGTGTTTGAGTATTTTACCAGTCATCATCCACTTAATTTATGAAATCTAACAATATCATAGGTTTAGGTGTAAGCTCTGCCTATTAAGTATTTTCATAAAATGTCTATGAGTCCCTAGCATCATATTGACTCATGTATCTTTCCATGTTAAAAATATTTAGAAAACTCATCAGTTTGAGTACTATATGTAATTTTCCAACCTTCGTGTCCTTATCTAACTTTTTACTTTGATAAAGTGGTTTTCTCTAATGTTTCCAAGAAAGTGAAATATTTAATGTGGTTGATTGATTAATATTATAAACAAACGTAATTTGTGTAGATAATGCACCAGCAAATGGTTCCTGTACTCATCTCTGAATAAACAGCATACTTGTTTTAGTATGAAATTTTACTTTTCTAAGCAGAAGGCTCCCTGGGCGATAGACAGCTGTTTCTATAGGATCGTAATTAATGTTTTTTCCATTAAAAAGAATTGCTTCGCATACTTAAAAAAAAAACAGAATTAGCACAAGGAGTCATCTTACTTTCTAATTTTAAACCAGCTGTACTGAAACATATTAGACATAGCTTAATGTATACAATTCAGGAAGATCGTGCTGAAAAATATGTGGTTCTAATGCAGTAGTTTTCCACCTCACCAAGCCTCAGAATCTTGTAGAAGACCAATTAAAATACACAGTTTTTAATTTAGCAGGTGTAGGGGTAGGTAGCCCTGATAATTTACATTTTTACAAGTTCTCAGGTGATTCTGATATCGTTGGTCCAGTACCACACTTTTAGAAACGCTGCTGTTAATAGAACTGCTTTTCAAATAAATATATCTTATTTTGTACATCAAAATGAATGTCCTTAAAACTAGTGTATACTTCTTCCAATAATGGTGTCATGCTAAAAAATCTCTGGAAAATTTCTTTCTTGTAATTGCATTGAGAGTCAGCTCATAAACCAGAACAGAAAATTATTCTCCATATATAAAATCACACACTGTCCTCTTCTTTTTCCTCTTCCTGTCCACATTTCTATGAAGGTTGGGAGCCCTGTTGGAATATGCATTTCTGGTCTTTCTCTCCATCTCCTCACTCCCTCCTCTGCTAGGCTTACTCAAGCTCTTAACTCTAGCATCTCCAGCATCAGCACCTGCGGCTACAACTAACTGGATGTGTCTGTAAATAAAGGTAGAAAAAAAATAGGGCACCCTATTTGGGTGTACCCTGCCTTCCACGAGGCGGAGGACAGGTGGAATTTTATGCCTCACAGAGTTCATATTACACAATAGAGTCATACATATTTAGCAGATTTGGGGGAAAAGTTATACCTATTTTTGAGGGGAGCTGAGCCCATGCACAATGGGTAAACATATAAGTAACATACATCCCATGTTCACCCTGGGGTGGCGTTTTAGCATTAAAATGTGGTAGAATTTGCCTCTTTATGTCAAAAGGTGAGCTATGGGACATGAGGGCAATCTGTGTGCAGCCTCTCAAAGCTGTCTGAAACTGACTTAACATCTGCAGTAACTCATTAGGAAATAATGTTTGTGAGGCCGATCCTCTGTCCAAACAGAGTTACAGTGCTCTGGTTGTAAATCAGAGTTAGAAGCGGCCTGATAGTTCCTATTGTTAGGGAGCTTAGAGTCCTGGAAATTTAGAAATTTGTGCTGCCAGTGGGGCCTTGAACTCTCAACTCATAAGTAACTTCGTTTTCTCAACCTTAGGGTCTCTCTTCGTTGATAAAGGGGTTCTAGTTTGGTCTCTCAAATCACAGTACCATGCCAGATTCTTCAAGAGTTATAAAAGTAAATTAAACATATCATCTGCATAATATTTACTGTAGTTCAAGGAAAAGAATAAAAATAACAGTGCTTAAAAGCAGTACTATAAGCTGTGTAATCAAAGAAATTAGGGGAGGTGAGATTATATTCAATTAGTAAGTTCAAGAAAAGTTCTCTGTAGAAGGCAATATTTGAGATGGGCCTTGCGTGATCTTAAGACATTGAAACAAAGGGAGCTCACGGGGTTCATAAGATCAAAGAAAATTGCATATGCAAACATAGCACGAGACTTAGGGAGTGTTGTTAAGAGACTCACTGATGTGAGCCAAGCATATGCATTAAGGAGATGCGAGAGACAGAAGGCTGGGAAGTTTGTCATGGTAGAAAGAAGGTTCTCCACCTGCATCCGACTGTATCTGTGCCCAGGTGCAGGAAATTTGGTTAAAAGACAGCCTCCTCCTTTCAGCTGCTTCAAAGGATGCCTCAGTTGTGGAGAATCACTTTGCCCCAGGTCACGACTATTTCTAAGGTAGGTAGTTGAAGGTATTATAAATGTGAGATCATTTAAGCCTGAAGAGAGGCTTCATGGGCAATATTCTCTGGAAAGCTCCCTGATGGGATGGCCAAGGTTTTGTTAGGCTTGTATTACTTTCTAACTAATTCCTCTCCTCAATCCTTTTTCGTTATCAGATGTTGACCTCTAATAAATACTCTGCAAACTGATGCCTATGTTGTGGAGGAATTGAATTCCAGAGTGAGGCACTTTGGCAGGTGATCAGGAATGACAAGTCTATCTTGAACTCAAGTGACAAGCTTGGATGTTAGGAAAACAAATTTGGCAGAAGCATGCACAGATGAGATTAAAGGGGAGGAACATGAACTAGAAACAGAGGTGAAAACTTTTGCTGTAAGCAAAGCACGTGTAATAAAAGCCTGAAAAAACATGTTTAAAAGAAAATAAATGTGAGAGATGTTGAAAAGCAAGAATCTGCAAAACTCAGGGAGTGACTGGGTACGAGAGGGGTGAGGCAGAGGTAGAATCTCAATTTTCTTCAAGGTTTTACATTTGAGGGTCTATGAAAATGGTAGAGCCCTCAACAAAGGTAAGGGAATTGAGTACAGTAGGCTTCAGAATTAAGCAGAAAGATAATCTACAGTTTATACATTCTGGTATGTTTCCATAACTCACATTCCCTAGGTCTCCTTCTCATATGGGGAATAAATTAATTCATAATAATAACCATAAACAGAATTGCAGCAGCAACTCTTTCTTTTCCAGATATTTCTGAGCATCCACAGGGTCCTCTCATGCAGTTAGTAATAGCCTATTTATGCTCCTATGTCTAAGACCCTCCCTTGCTGAAGTCTGATACCTATTAAACAACTTCAGATGGCATATGGAGCTCATCCTCTAT
Source organism: Colobus angolensis palliatus (assembly GCF_000951035.1). Taxonomy (NCBI): domain Eukaryota; kingdom Metazoa; phylum Chordata; class Mammalia; order Primates; family Cercopithecidae; genus Colobus; species Colobus angolensis. The sequence goes on from NW_012114555.1 coordinate 7,025,661, forward strand.
CCAAGGTGCTGACACTCAGCTCTGGGTGCTGCAAACCCACCCAATGTTGCTGAACTTGCCATTGTGGTCACTTTTAAGTCTACAGTTCTGTGGTGTTCATTTCATTCACAATGTTGTGCAAATGTCGCTACTATTTCCAAAACTGTGGTTGTTTTTTAAACCAGTAATTAATTATAACAGGACTTTACTTTGTGGAACAGTTGAAGACTCATAGCAAAGTCAAACAGGAAGTATGAAGAGTTCCCATATCTATCCTCCCCACAAACACAGGCACTCTCATGAACATCCTGTGCCAGAGTGGTACATTTGTTCAATTGATAAACCAAAATGGACACATTATCACTTAAAATTCATAATTTACATTAGTTTTCAGTCTTGGTTTTGTATGTTCTATGAGTTTTGACAAATATATGATAACAGGTATTCACCATTATAGTACCACACAGCATAGCTTCACTTCCCTAAAAATCACTGTGTTCCATTTATTTGTTCCTCCTTTCCCCCAAATCCCTGAGAACCACTGGTCTTTTTACTGGCTCCATCGTTTTGCCTTTTCCAGAATGCCATACACTGTAATTGTAAACATGTAGTATGTAGCATTTTTAGATTGGCTTATTTCTGGTAGTAATATGCGCTCAAGCTTCTTCTGTGTCTTTTGGGGATTTTGTAGCTAATTTCTTTTATTTCTAAAGAAGTATTTTTGTTGTAATTTTGTCCAGCTTGACTGAAGAATAATTGCCAAGTAAAAATTGTATATATGTAAGATATAAATTGTGATGCTTTAATAATACATATATATTGTGAGACAATGATCACAATCAAGTTAATTAATGTATCTATCACATCACATCGTTGCTTTTTCCTTTTTGTGGTGAGAATACTTAAAATCTACTCTCTTGGCAATTTTTGAGTATATAGTACATCATTGTTATTAACCTTAGTCACAATGTTGCACAGTAGGTCTCCAGAAATTATTAATCTTTTAACTGAAAGTTCAAACCCTTTGACCAACATCACACTTCACACTATTTCTACCACTGCTGCCCCCCAAAACCCGGTAACAAACCTTCCACTTTCTGTTTCTATAGTCTGACATTTTTAGATTCCACATATGATATAGTTTGGATGTTTGTCCCCACCCAAGTCTCCTATTGAATTGCAATCCTCAGTGTTGGAGGTGGGACCTGGTGGGAGGTGTTTGGGTCATGGGGGTGGATTCTGCATAGTTTGATGCTGTCTTTGTGAGACAGTGAGTGAGTTCTCACAATGTCTGGTTGTTTAAAAGTGTGTGACCTCTCCTTCCCCCACTCTTTCTTGTTCCTGCTCTGATCATGTGATGTGTCTGCTCACCGTTTGCTTTCTGCCATGATTGTAAGCTTCCTGAGACATCCTCAGAAGCCAAGCAGATGCCAGCACCATGCTTCCTGTAAAGCCTCAGAACTGGGAGCCAATTAAAACTGTTTTTAAAATAAATTACCAAGTATCAGGTACTTCATTATAGCAATACAAGAATGGTGTCATCCCACATATTTATGAGATCATGCAGTATTTGTTATCATTCGAGTCTGGGCTTATTTCATTTTGCATAGTGAAATAAGTGTCCTCCAGGTTCATCCATGCTCTCTCAAATGGCAAGATGTCCTTCTTTTTTAAGGCAGAATAACATTCTACTATTTGTGTGTCTGTGTGCGTGTGTGTGTGTGTCTCACTTTTTCTTTACGTATTCATCTGTCAAGAGACTTAGGTTGTTTTCATGTCCTGGCCATTGTGAATAATGCTTCAATGAACATGGGAGTGCAGCTATTTTTTTCAAGTTACTGATTTCATTTCCTTTGGAAATACCCAGGAGTGGGATTGCTGGATCATATGGTAGTTCTATTTTTAATATTTTGAGGAATATCTATATTATTTTCCATAATGTTTATACCAATTGACATTCCCACCAGCAGTATATATGTCTTCTCTTTTCTTCATGTCCTTGTCGACTCGTTATTTTTTGAATTTTTGATAGCAGCTATCTTAACAGATGTGAGGTAATATTACATTTGAATTTCCCTGATTATAAATGATGTTGAGCATTTTTTACACATGTATTAGCCATTTTGTATGTTTTCTTTAGAAAAATGTCCATTCAGGTCCTTTGTCCATTTTTTATCAGATTATTATTATGACTAGTACCTGTTGACTTACATTGACTCCTTATGTATTTTAGATATCAACCTCATATCAAGTATATGCTTTCAACTATTGTCTCCCATTTCATAGGTTCCCTATTCATTTTATAAATCTCTTTTTTTCCTATACAGAAACTTTTTAGTTTGATGTAAGCCCACTTTTTAATTTTTGTGTGCTTTTGGTGTCATACCAAAAAATCATTTCCAAGACCAAAGTTATGGAAATTTCCATCTGCATTTTCTTGTAGGAGTTTGATGGTTTCAGATCTTATGTTCAAGTCTTTAATCTATTTTGAGTTGATTTTTATGTATGGCAGAAAATAAGGATCCAATTTTAATTTTTTTGCATGTGGATATCCAGTTTTCCCAGCAACGCTTATTGAAGAGACTATCCTATCCCTGATGTGTATTTTTGACAACTTTATCAAAGATTAGTTGATGATTGATATGGTTTGAATATTTGAACTTGCCAAAATCTCATGTTGAATTTTAATCCCTAATGTTGGAGGTGGAGCCCGGTGAAAGCTGATTGGATCATGAGAGTGGATTCCCAAATGGCTTGGTGCTGTCCTCACAATAGTAAGTTCTCCTGAGATATAGTTGTTTAATCATGTGTAGCTCCACCCCCTGCCACTCTCTCTTGTTTCTGCTTTTGCCATATGATGTGCCTGCTCCCACTTCACCTTCTGCCACAAGTAAAACCTCTCTGAGGCCTTTTCAGAAGCCAAATAGATGCTGACACTATGCTTGTACAGCCTGCAGAACTGGGAGCCAAGTAAACCTCTTTCCTTTGTAAATTACCCAGTCTCAGGTATTTCTTTATAACAATGGAAGAACAGCCAAATACAACAATAAAATCATGTTCATTTTTGGAGTCTCTGTTCTGTTCTGTTAATCAGTGTGTCTGCTTTCATGCTAGTATCATAGTGTCTTGATTACTATAGCTTTGAAATATAATTTGGAATCAGGAAGTGTGATACCACATGCTTTGTTCTTCTTGCTCAGTATTGCTTTAGTTATTCAGTGGTCTTTTGTGGTTTCATAGGAATTTTAGGTTTTTTTCCCATTTCTGTTAAAAAAAAACCTGGAATTTTGATAGGGATTACACTTAGTCTGTAAATCACCTTGAGTAGTGTGGATAATTTGACAATATTAATTTTTCCAATCCATGGACATGGAATATCTTTTCGTTTATTTATATCTACTTCAATTTCTCTTATCAATGTTTTATAGTTTTCAATGTACAAATCTTTCAAGTTCTTGGTTAAATTTATTCCTATTTAATTCTTTTCGATGCTATTGTAAATGAGAATGTTTTCTTACTTTCTTTCTTGGATAGTTAATTGTCAGTATACAGAAACACAACTGATTTTCATATGATGATTTCATATCCTGTAACTTAACTTAATTAGTTTATTAGCTCTGACATTTTTAAAAGGAGTCTTTAGGTTTTTCTATATATAGGATCATGTCATCTGCAAACAACAGACAGTTTTAGTTCTTCCGTTTTCATCCGGATTTTTTTTTTTTTTTACTAATTGCTCTGGTTAGTACTTCCATTAATATGTTGAATAGAAGTGGCAAAAGTGGGGTTTCAGCTTTTCTCTATGATATTATCTATGTGCTTATCATACATGGTCTTTAGTATGTTAACATATATTCCTTCAATACTAAATTTGTTGAAATTTTTTTTTTCAAGTGCTTTTTCTGTATCTATTGACATAATCATATGATCTTCATTTTTTATTCTGTTAATACATTTTTTCACAGTTAATGATTTGTTTATGTTAAACCATCCTGCACGCTAGGGATAAATCTCACTTAATCATGGTGTATGGTCCTTTTACTGTGCTGTTGGATTTAGTTTGCTGGTATTAGTTGAAGATTTTTGCATCTATGGTTCATTAAGGATTTGGCCTATAGTTTTATTTTCTCGTAATGTTCTTGCCTGGTTTTGTTAGCAGAGTAAAGCTGGCCTCACAGAATGAGTTGGGAATTGTATCCTCTAATTGAATCTTTTGAAAGAGTTTAAGAAAGATTGGTATGGCCGGGCGCGGTGGCTCAAGTCTGTAATCCCAGCACTTTGGGAGGCCGAGACGGGCGGATCATGAGGTCAGGAGATCGAGACCATCCTGGCTAACACTGTGAAACCCCGTCTCTACTAAAAAATACAAAAAATTAGCCAGGCGACGTGGCGGGCGCCTGTAGTCCCAGCTACTCGGGAGGCTGAGGCAGGAGAACGGCGTGAACCTGGGAGGCGGAGCTTGCAGTGAGCTGAGATCTGGCCACTGCACTCCAGCCCAGGCAACAGAGGGAGACTCCGTCTCAAAAAAAAAAAAAAAAAAAAAAAAAAGAAAGATTGGTATTAATTCTTCTTTAAATGTTTAGTAGAATTCACCCATGAAGCCATCAGGTCCTGGGCTTTTCATTAATGGGATATTTGATGATTGTTTCAATCTCCTTACTTGTTACTGGTCTATTTAGATTTTCAATTTTTCATGATTTAGTTTTGATAGGTTGTACTCTCAATAAATGAGAGTTCCTGTTGGTTTACATTCTTGTCAGCATTTGATGACAAGACTTGTCCGTGTTTTGGATTTTAATCATTCTAATCGGTGTGTAGTTCTTTTAATTTGTAATTTTCTAATGATATATGAGGTTAAGCATATTTCCTATGCTTTTTGCCATTTGCACATCTTCTTGGTCTCTATTCATATATTTTACTCATTTTATAATTTTTTTTATTGCAGAATTTTAAGAAATCTTTGAGTATTTGGCTAACAGTCATTTATCACATATGTGTTTCACAAATATTTCTCCCAATCTGTGGCTTGGAACATGTGGCTTCTTCTTCCTTCCTAAGAGAGACTCTGTAATTATTAAGCAAAAACTCCCCAGCCAGCCCCTGGTAATATCTAATCTACTTTCTGTTTGTATTAGTTTTTCTATTCTAAATATTTCATATAAATGGAATCATATAATGGTTTTCCTTTTATGTCTGGCTTATTTCACTTATAATGTTCTAAAGGTACACGCAAGTTCTAGCATGTATCAGAATTTCATTCCTTTTATGACTAATAAAGATAATTCTATTGTCTGTATATTCCACATTTTGTTATTCATCCATCTGTTGATGAACATTTGGTTTGTTTCTACTTTTTGGCGATTGTGAGCACTGATACAATGAACATTGGCACGCAACTTTCTGTTTGAGTCCCTGTTTTCAATTCTTTTGGACATATACTTAGGAGTGGAATTGTTGAGTCATCTGATAATTCTATGTTTAGCTTGTTGAGGAAGTGCCAAGCCGTTTTTCACAGAAGCTGCACCATTTAACTAAATTCCTATTTTTCTACTCATCTGAAAATGGGACAATGCCCTCTCCTCCACTTGGCTGACATTTGTCAGTACGGACCTTGAAGGAGCCTGTTAAAGCATGGATCTCAAAGGCTCCCTCTTGATATCTATTCCTCCATAGGCCTAGGTCACAAAAAATGATCAGGAGCAATGACCTATTTTAAATCTACCATCTTTAACCAGCAAACATTTTAATGCTCTGATTTCAAACTAAGGTAGCTTTAATTTTCCATTTTGAAATAAAGCTATTTTAATTGCCAGTTTACAGTCATTTTTCATTTTATTTTAAAAAAATTTTGGCCTGTCAAATATGGGAGGCACTCTTCAGTGATGAGGAAAAAGCAGTGAACAAACAGAAAAATTTCCTGCAATCGTGGAGTTTATATTCCAGTATGAGGAAATAAAAATAAACACATTTTATAAAAAGCAAGACAATTTTAGGTTGCGATAAGTGTTAATAAGGAGGATGATGTAATAAAAGGTAACTCGGAACAAACTATTATAGATAGGGTGGTCAGTGAAGATTTATCCAAAGAGAATTTTAAAACAAGAGTTGAAGGATGAGAAGGAGCCAAACATGTGAAGAAAATGTGGTGGTGGTGGGAGTGGGGTACTCTGAAGCATAAGGAACAGTCAAGACAAAGCTCTTAAGGTTGGAAGGATCTTGGCATGTTTGAGGCACATAAAGGAGGACAGCAGAGAAAATCATGGTGAACAGTAAAGAGAGATACAAGAAGAGTTAGGGTGGCATGCAAGACTCTGCATCACATCAGAATCTGCCAGCAATTTAGAATTTATTCCAAGGGAAATTAGAAGGTTTAGATGGGAGGATAACATGCTGAAATGGTAATATGATATTTGTTTTTAGTACTGAATCTTCTGTCTTATTTGCAGAATACCAGTCATGCCCATGACAGTCACACTGTCCAGGACATACATAGGGGAATTTCATACAGCTTTATGGTTTGAATGTGTTCCCAAAAAGCAGTGTTGGAAACTTAATTGTCACTGTAACAATATTAAGAGGTGGAACCTTTAAGAGGTGATTAGGCCATGATTGCTCTGCCCTCATGAATGGATTAGCTCTGTTATTGAGGAATAGGTTTGTTATCAAGGGAGTAGTTTCCTTATAAAGTAAGGATTTTTGGCCCCTCTCTGTCTCTTTCACTGTCTTGCCATATGATGACTTCTGTTATGTTATGACACAGCAAGAAGGCCCTGGCAAGATGTCAATTCCTTAATCTTGGACTTTCCAGCCTCCAGAACCGTAAGCCAATAAATGTCTGTTCATATAAATAACTAAGTCTGTGGTATTCTGTTATAGCAGCAAAACACAGATTAAGTCAGTGTATTGGTTTGTTCTCACACTGCTATAAAGAACTACCTGAGACTGGGTATTTTATGAAGAAAAGAGGTTTAATTAACTCACAGTTCCACAAGTTTAACAGGAAGCATGACTGGGAGGCCTCAAAAGACTATAATCATGACGGAAGAATGAAGAGGAAGCAAGCACCTTCTTCACAGGGTGATGGGAGAGAGAGAGAATGAAGCGGGTAGTGGCACACACTTTTAAACCATCAGATCTCATGAGAACTCACCATCATGAGAACAGATCAGGGAAAATCCACCCCCATGATCCAGACATTTCCCATCAGGGTCCTCTCCTGATACATGGGGATTACAATTCAACATGAGATTTGGGTGGGGACACAGCGTCAAACTATATTAGTCAGGCTAAGTGTGGTTTTTCTCTCTTTTCACATTTGGAAATTGGAGAAGTGTTTTAGGGTGGGGTTCCTTAACTAATGTTTAAAAACATTAAAATTTTATGAACTCAGAGCTTATTGTATTATATCCCAAGAAGACATCTTCCACAAACCTAAGACAGTAGAACCAAATAGTACCAAAAAGATAATCCTTTTTTTTTCCTTTGAGACAGAGTCTCACTCTGTTACCCAGGATGGAGCACAATGGCAAAATCCCAGCTCACTGCAGCCTCAACCTCCTGGGCCCAAGCAATCCTTCCGCCTTAGCCTCCCGAGTAGCTGGGACCACAGACATGTGCAACCGTGCCAAACTTATTTATTTATTTAGAGAAGGGGTCTCCCAATATTGCCCAGGTTGGTCTGAAACTCTTGGGCTCAGGCTATTCTCACACCTCAGCCTACCAAAATGTTCAGATTACAGTCACGAGCCACCATGCCTAACCAATGTTCTTTAATTATAAGATCTATTCTGGTCATCTTTACTTTTTGTAATTTTAATTGACACATTGTAGTTGTACATATTTATGGAGTACAATGTGATGTTTTAATACATGTATACATTGTGTAACAATCAAGTCAGAATTATCATATTATCATCTAGCTATTTTGAAATATACAATAGATTCTTATAAACTGTATTCACTTTATAACAATCTTTTTTTTTTTTTATTCTTTAAGTTCTAGGGTACATGTGCATAACGTGCAGGTTTGTTACATATGTATACTTGTGCCATGTTGGTGTGCTGCACCCATCAACTCGTCAGCACCCATCAATTCATCATTTACATCAGGTATAACTCCCAATGCAATCCCTCCCCCCTCCCCCCTCCCCATGATAGGCCCCGGTGTGTGATGTTCCCCTTCCCGAGTCCAAGTGATCTCATTGTTCAGTTCCCACCTATGAGTGAGAACATGCGGTGTTTGGTTTTCTCTTCTTGTGATAGTTTGCTAAGAATGATGGTTTCCAGCTGCATCCATGTCCCTACAAAGGACACAAACTCATCCTTTTTTATGGCTGCATAGTATTCCATGGTGTATATGTGCCACATTTTCTTAATCCAGTCTGTCACAGATGGACATTTGGGTTGATTCCAAGTCTTTGCTATTGTGAACATTAGTCTAGAGTTGGGATTCAGGGCTCGCAGTTAATTAGTTGCAAATATGATGCTGGGGTGGCGGCTATCCTATATGGTTAGTATGTTTAGCATTTCAAAGAATGAGAAGGAGTGAGGGAGACATGAAGGAAGAGGGGAAAGAGGAGGAGGAGGAGGAGTTGGGAAAGGAGGACACATCCAAGACAAGAGAAATAATACAATGGGTAGGGGAAATCTGAGGCTTTGCCCTAGATTCTCCTATAAGTTGTTCCACTTATTCTTAAAATTAAGATGGCTTCTTTCCCTTGCTTTCCATGGAACATCTTTATGATCCACCAATACATTTTGCAGTTAGGCAAAAACTAGTTTAGTAGGTTTATTTTACTTGCTACCCTAATGAGAAATAAGTCAAGGGAAAGGCGTAACTTTCATGGAGTGGGATTCTTTGGGACATCTTTATGTATAAAATTATGACTGGGTACACTTAGAATAAGTAGAAGAAAAAGGAAAGGAATGCCATACATGGCACCAGCAGGTCCCTATATTTAGGATGAAATCTTCCTCAATTTCAGTCGGCTGGAACTCTTCTTGCTATGAAAATATATTATAGGAGGAGATAGACAGCAAAAAGGGGAAGGAAAACACTATCTTCTTCCTGGCATGCCCTTGTATGCCCATGAATATTCACTTTCAGTGGAAACTGGAGAATTTCTTGTTCTTCCCATGTGTTACTGTTAGGATACCAAATTGCCACCTGGTGTTCAGATTATTGCTCTGTGTCCTCATATTGGGAACTTAAAAGGACATTGCTTTTTATTTTCAGCTTAGAGTTCAAAATGGCGTGGTGTGCCTCTCTTTGGAAAAGTTAGAAGACAAAACCTTCCATAATATGATTATAGATTTTGCTTCTATTGTGGAAGTCCCACTTTATGAGTAATAAAACATATTCAATTGTGTGGACACGTGAGCATGCATGTGGCCATTTTGTTTTCATGCTTAGTGCCAGAGAAGGAGTCATTGACCCCAACTCTGGGTCCTGAGACATCACTGCCATCCGAATAACCCAAGCAAGGTACATTCCCAATATTCTATGTGATCTGAAAGTAGCACTGATGATAGAAGAGTAATTGTACAGTTATAAATCACAACTGGCTTATGAAGCAGTTAGGCCTTTTCAGGGCACACTTGTGCCAGCTCCCAAACTCCTTGAGTTTTAGAGAGGTTTGTGGTGAACAAACCAGTTAAAGGAATCTTATTCAGAGCATATTGCTTTTACCCGTTTAAAAGTAATGACATAATGTTATACTAATATCAAGAGAAGTTCAAAAATAAAGACTCCTACTATTAACTCTAAAACCTTAATATATTCTCATCACTTTCTATGTTCTCTGCCAATATACGGTAATAAATTTACCAAGTGGCATTCATGGAGTAAGATTTTTAGGCTTTAATTTGAATAAAACCTAAATACTTCTCATCATTAATTGTATATATGTGATTACTTTTATGTTCACAAATTTTTTATTGAAGTATACAAAGCACAGAGAAAGTCACAGCTCTAATTATCCCAAAGTGAACACTCATGTCACCAGCACCCGGATAAAAATCAAAGCATTACCAGCAGCCCACGTTCCTCCCTCGTACTGCTTCCAGAAATTCTGAATGCTCCCAAAAGTAACAAGTATCCTGACTTTCACCTGCCTTGATTAGTTTTGCCTGTAAATGGAATCACACAGCACATACATTTTGCACTTGCTTTTTTCAGTCAGCATTATTTATGTCAGGTCTACTGCGATGATCTGAATGATTTTGTCCCCTACAAGTTCATATGTCGAAATCCAACTCTCAAGGTAATGAGATTAGGAGGTGGAGCCTTTAGGAGGTGATAAGAGGCCATGAGAGTGGAACTCACATGAGGGGGATTAGTGCCCTTATAAAAGAGGCCAGGGAAAGCCCTCTCATACATTTCACCATGTGAGTACACAGCTGGAAGTGGAAGTGCCATCTAGGGCCCAGGAAGAAGCCCCTCATCACACATTGAACCTGGCAGCATTTTGATCTTGGACTTGCCAACCTCCAGAACTGTGAGGAATAAATTTCTGCTGTTATAATATGAGCCCCAAATATCTGAGACACATCTCAGTTAATTTAGAAAGTTTATTTTGCCAAAGTTGATGATGCATGCCCTTGACACAGCCTCAGGAGGTCCTGATGACATGTGCCCAAGGTGGCTGGGGCACAACTTGGTTTTATACATTTTAGGGAGACATGAGATATTAATCAACACGTGTAAGATGTACATTGGTTCTGCCCAGAAAGGCGGGACAACTCGAAGCAGGGAAGGGGCTTCCAGGTCACAGGTAGGTGAGAGACAAATGATGCATTCTTTTGAGTTCCTGATTAGCCTTTCCAAGAGAGGCAATGAGATATGCAGCATCTATCTCAGTGAGCAGAGGGAGATGACTATGAATAGAATGGGAGGCAGGTTAGTCCTAAGCAGTTCCCAGCTTGACTTTTCTCTTTGGATTAGTGGTTTGAGGGCCCTAAGATTTGTTTTCCTTTCACAATAAGCTACCCAGTTTATAGCATTTTGTTATAGGAGCCCAAGCAGACTAAGACATTCATTTGCAGTATCACAAGTACTTGCAGACTGCTCCTTTTCATTGTTGTATAGTATTCCATCATTTTAATAAATAAAAATTTGTTCCAATATTAATCAGCATTTGAATGACTTCTGGGTTGGGCCATGATGAACAATGCTACCAGGAACACTCTTGGACATTGTGTGTGTGTGTGTGTGTGTGTGTGTGTGTGTGTGTGTGTGTGTGTCTGTGTGTCTTGAAAGTGATTATTTTTTGTGTGTATACCTAGGTGTGGTTAGTTCTAGACAAATCATGACTAATTGATGAAAAAATAATGAAATGGTTGGTGGAAGAGTTTCCCAAGTATAAACGGTTTTTCAAAAGATATATCAAATACTCCTTATGGATTATTGTAACATTAAATGTGATCATACACATACAAACACACACATGTTATTTAGCACAGTGCCTGGAAGGCAGGATGCACTTAATTAAGGTTAATCAAATGGGCAGACATAAACAGCTTAACAAGAATTTGGTATTAAAGGCAACAATATGTTTTAAAGATTGGCATTTTTCTACTTAAATATACGACTTTGAAAGTTCTCCTCTTACTATAATGTGGAAATTTTTCTTGTTTTATCTTTAAATAAGAAAATTTCCTAATTTCTCCTACACTTTCTAATGGCATATTTGAGAATTGGACACAAATAGGAATATGATAATACGGGATTTAATTCTTCTCAAGTAAATTTGCTTAATACTTAGTAGTACATTGTCTAGGTATAACCTTACTACTAAGCAGAAATAAGGTCGTGTAAAGCACACAGTAGAGGTCCATAGGGCCTCTGATTACAAAGTAGATGTTTCTGCATTTGTAGGGAAACAGACTGAATGGTGCCTGTGTGCAGTAATCTTCCATGCTGCATATGCTCCCTCCCACCCCAACCAGCCTTTGCAACACAATCTCGTTGCTCTTGAATTTTGCAGACAGAGTTTTGATTTTAGTATCTGGCCCATGAAACAGTGTTCATACATCTGTCCATTTGGAAAGCCTTTATTAGCAGACTAAATCCCTTAAAGCTGGCAAGAAGGGGCTGCTGGCTTTCCAAGTATTGTGGATGGATGGCTGACTGAGGGATCCAAATTTGAAAATTGGCTCCCATCTTCTTATGATGTGTCATTCTGCAAATGACTCAAAGTGAAGCAAAAAAAGAGAATTCTTAGGTTCTGTCCTTTTCCTCTTCAGTTTCTTTAGCTTGCTGTTCAAGCAACCCAAATCAAGCAAAATATAATGAAAAAACATTTTGCATATGTTTGCTTCGGCAATGTGTAATGTGTAGGATTATAGTTCCCTCAAGAAGGAGTTGTGTTTTTCTCTTGAGTCATTTTGTTCTATGAATTCAGGATCCTGCATATTCAGTGGCCCCCCTTCGCTTTTTGAATGTTCTCAAGGTGTTTGAGGGAATACCTTGAGCAGGACAGCATAACAGGGATATGAAGTCAGATGTCTATAGGGGCCAGGAAGGTGGTAGAAAGGGTGAAATTTTGCACGTAAGCTAAAGGAAGGGGCAGTGGCATTTCCAGTGGAAAATGTATGTTTTCTGTGAAGGTATACAAATGCATTTAAAAAAAACTCTGATATTACATGATTTCTACCCTATCTTCATCCACATATACCACATATACTTTGTGTTCTCTCTCTCTCTGTCTCTCTCTCTCTCTCTCATTCATACTCATGCACAAGCACATATCCACCAAAGTATTTTACTATATTTTGCTGCTAGTCTGCATTTCTGGAGTGCCATTTGTTGCTCCTTGTTTGGATCATAAAAGTATGATGAAGAATTAACACAATAGTGTTCAATGGATGTGTGTGTGTGTGTGTGTGTTTATAAAATTAGACTGAGTGACACCAGATCGCTTTCCAGAATCCTATACCAGCCATCCTTCTCATTAATAGTTCACAAGGGTCTCCACATCTCTGCAGGTGCTAGGCAATGTCCAACTTTCTAATCGTGGCCAATTTAAAAGGTATAAGGGGGTATATCACTGACGTCTTCATTTGCCTTTTCTGATTTCAATTTTGAATGGTCTTTCAAATTCTTGTGAGCATTTAGGGTTTCTTTTTCTGTAAACTGCTTGTCTGTTTCCTTTGTTCTTTTCTAGTTGATTATAAGAATTCCCTGTAGGTTCCAGATAGTGAAATCTTAGTTTAAGGCATTATACCTATCACCTCCCTTTCTTTCACCCATTAACTTCTTCACAAAATTCCTTTATTTCATTGAAATCAGAATAATGTTTTTTCTTCATAGACTGTGCTTTGGGAGTTTTATTAAAGGATCCCTTTAACCCAACATGTGCTTAAGAAGGAACAGGCTCCATCCATGTGTCCTCAGAGACTGGAGATGCTCTCAGAAATAGTCTGACAGTAACAAACTTGCAGGCAGTCCTTAATCCACGTAGATGCCTCACCACAAGTCAGTACCCCTCTTCTCCTCAGTAGGAAGATATGTTTAAATGTGGGAACACTAGTCACAAAAGTGATTCTTTGTGTGCAAGATAATTAGAAAATTGTCTATTCCTCTTCTGCTGTGGCTTCCTCTCTCACGGGAGCCTCTTGAGCCATATTGGCACCCACTGCCCTCAGTCATTGAGAAGAACCCTGACAAGGTATAGAGATGCTGCAGTTCCCTGTGTCCTCCAGGAGATATTCAAAACCAAAGGATCATGCAAAGGGTATATGGCCATTGTTATTTTGGATCTACTGTTCCTTGTATATTCACAGGTAGAATCTTGGCCCAACACATCAGAGAATGAAATATTAGAATATTCTATTTCTAAATGAAGACTGGGAAAACATAAGCTCATGATGTCGTTTCTAAAATTTGAGACCTATCTTCAGTGATGTTTTTAGAGATGAAAATAGCAGTACTATCCTAAGGCTTGCATGAAATGACTCCTTCTGTTAAGTAATCAGTTGGCATTGGGCATCCTAAGTCATCTAAGGAAAAGCTATTATATCCCAGGAGAGCCCACACTTGGTTAGTGAGACACAAAGACTGACAGAGATACTTAACTGAATGAAAAATACTGTGATGTAGGTTTAAGGGAATGCTATTGTTGCCAGTGATACTTTTAAATATACAGAAGTTGGTTCTGCTATGAATGCTTCATCACTTTACCTGATGGAGATTATTAATCACCCAAGTAATACTGCACAGGTTTTTGCAGGTCTTTCAGCCTGTAAACTTAAACTTTTTTTTAAACTCATTTTTCATACTCCCAGACATCCACATTTTACACCTGCTCCCTTTTGACAAAGCATGTCACAGGAAGTTTGGCTCATCTACTGCCTGTCAGGGATACTGAATTGCATTGCTTTATAACTTTGACTTCCTTTTGAATTACTATGTGGTATATCTTTTTGACAGTGTCAAAAACACTGAAAGTAATGTTTTCATCACATTTCCTAATAACTGTTATGGTTTAGAATATTAGAATACAAATTAGAATTATCAATTATACTCCAAATAATTTGGAAATTTAAAAAATCTCAAATGTAGCTTTTAATCTATGAGTAATTGCTAAACTTAATGCTAAATATTTTAGGATTTTCATCATTGATCTAAAAGTAAAAGTGGCATACAAATAAGGTATTATGAGCACTTGGAAGCTGGACTCCTTGTTTTCCTCCAAAAATGAATATCTTTAACATAGGGACAATTACTAACGCAGTATCAAAACGGAATATTGCATTTTCTTACAACGGACCCCAACCAGCTGAAATGGTTAAATTAACATGAACTTTAAGTGACTCAGTATACCAGACTCTTACTAGACAAAACTGAAGACATTTTTTTGACAATGAAAACTGGAAATTGTTTAGCAAAGCATTTCAGATTCATTTGGTGGTGACATTCAAGTGCAAGCTTTCAATGCTCAATTAGCATAATCACCAGGAAAATCCCTTCCTAATTATTCAAACCCCAGTTTCTTCCTCTTTGCAAAATACACCGTAAATTTCTTTACTGGTACTCTCTTACTTGGCAAGTACATTTTGTTTTTTAAATTCTAGAAGTCTTTATTTTATTCTTTGTTACATCTGTGTTGCTGTATCTATAACAATATACCACAGGAAGAAGAAGCAAGATAATTATCTAAGGGTTTTAATTTGAACATCATTAAATACTTCAATTTCTATTCCAGTATTTTCTACCACACATTGTATCCATGTGTTAATGGACAGTTGGTGCTGGAGAGTCTTCAATAGTTGTCTACTCTGCCATCTTTCCCAACTTCTCTCCCTCTTGCTTCTCACAGGAAATTTCTTAGTAATAAAACTTGGCAGTGCAGTCAATATGTTGGCACCATTCACAATGAGAAAACTATGAAGTTGTGTACTTAACTAAAATCACTAAAAAATCATAAAAGGATAGTTGGTGGGTTATTTCTTAGAGCCTGGAAATAAAACTGATCAAAATGAGAAACAGAAAGCAGGAATAATGAAAATAAAATGAATCATATTTATTGAATGCTTGCTATTGAATCCTCTTGCGGACTTTGAAAAAAGCTTCCTGAAACCAGTCCTTCCAACAACACTGGGAAGTAGCTACAACCATTTTCTCTATTTGACAGATGAGGAAATGGAGAAGCATGGAGAGAAAGACTAGCTAGCTTTGAATGGTTTAATGAACCAGTTAAACTAGGAAAAAGCCTGATTCCCAAAGCCCTTTATTTAATGGCTACATTTAGTGGTGTATTGTGTTGAGCTTGATTGTGGACAGGGCTGGCTAATTCCTGAAGATGGATTAGACAGAATTCCTAGGCTGTCACATACACACCATTGAAATTGCTTATCTTTAGGAGCAATCAACCATGAATGCCTCTGAATGAGAGGAAGAGTATTGCAGAGTGCTTGAGAAAACCTAACAAATGGAAAATTGTGAAATATGTTATGGTGTGTGTAGTGGACTATGTGTTTTTGTCCTGCCCCTCCCCCTACCAATTCATATGTTTAATACTAACCCCAAGAGGGTGTTATTAGAAGGTGGGGTTTGGAGAGGTAATGAGGTCAGTAGTATGAAGCCCCCATTTGAGATTAGTGCCCTTAGAAAAGGGATTCCAGAGAGTTCTCCCATTCTCTTTTAATGAGGACAAAGTGATAAGTTGGCAGTTTTCAACCTGGAAGAGAGCACGCACCAGAACCCAGGTTGCTGACACCCTGATCTCAGACTTCCAGGCTTCCAAACTCTAAGAAATAAATTTCTGTTGTTTGTAAGCCATCCAGTCTATGGTACTTTGTTATAGCAGTCCAAACCCACTGAGACAGTACATATACATTATAGAATATTATAACACTCTTATAATCAAGTAATAGGAGTTGACATAAGGAAATTTCTATAACTGGTATTGTTTAATAAGAAAGATAAGATGAAGAGTAGTGTTTAATGTAAATTCATATTTTACAAAGCCATTATTTCTTTGTTTCATTCTTTTATTTCTTTGTAAAATATAAATTTACATTAAACACTGCTCTTCATCTTATCTTTCTAAAACTAAAACTCCATGTAAATATTTGGTTCATATACATAGCATGTGTATGTGCATATATAAGTAAGAAAATGATAAACCAGGTGCTAACATGGATTACCTTAGAGCATAGTTATGGTAGTTATAGTGGATGACATAGTTGGAGAAGAGAATGAAACAAGAAACCAAAGATTACACTGGACCCAAGTAAACAAACCAAAAACCACAGAAGCACCCGCCATGCAAAATAATCCCATTTGAGTAAAATAGTAGATATATATTGTTATGGACTAAATTGCGTCCTCTAAAAATGGTATGTTGAAGTCCTGACCTCCAGTATCTCAGAATGTGAACCTATTTGGAGAAGGGATCTTTACAGAAGTAATCAAGTTAAAATGAGGTGATTAGGGTATGTCCAATCCAATATGACTTGCGTCCTTACAAAAAAGGGAAATTTAGACACAGAAGGAGACACATGTGGAAGGAAGATGATGAGAAGAGACACAGGGAGAAGACAGCCATCTATAAGCCATGGAATGCTGGCGGCTGTCAGAGCTAGGAGAGATGCCTAGAACAGGGTCTCCCCTCACAGCCCTCAGAAGGAATCAGCACTGACATCACCTTGATTTCGGACTTCTAGCCTCCAGAACTACAGGATAATAAATTTCTGTTGTTTGAGTCGTCTTATTTGAGGTATGTTTCTATGACAGCTTTTGCGAGCTAAAACATGGGTGTGTCCATTCGTCATGATATTAGATGCGACAGAGGCAGAGCCTAACGACTTTCATTTGTGGAGATGCCCGAGATACATTGTCAAGAGAAAAAAGAAATGGAATCAGGATAACACACGCAGCATGCTTCTCTTAAACAAAAAGCGAATAAGAAAAATATATTTTTAATTAGGTGGGAGTTTGAATACCACCGTTCCTACTTCTTATCTTGTAGGAACTTGGTCACGTTACATTCTTTTTCTCATCTGTTCAGTGGGACTGATAATCCTCATGTCTTAAGATTGCTTGAGGGATAAATGGCAAAATGTTGTGTGTGGAGCTCTAGGCCTTCTTTGCTCTCCCCTGTGTCTGGAAGATATTGACACAGCTGACTCTTTACCCTACACGTCATCACGTTGGATGGCTGCTCCTGACTAGTCATTTCCCCCCTCCTTTTTTCTTCCTACAGCGTCCAGTTTGTCTTTTTCATAGCACATTGCACAGCCTCACATTTTGTGTTCCTTTGATTACTGGTTTATTTCTTGTTTTCCCCATAGTACATTTACTCCATGAAGGCAATTGTTATTTTTGTCTTATTCACCATTGCACTCCAGTGCCAAGATCATTGCCAGGCACAAAAAAGGCAATCGGAAAATGTTTGTTGCAGGAATTTCTGAATGCACACAACTGCTTTGCACAGATTTATCACATTGTAGATTCATAGTAAATGTTAGCTATTATTTTTGACGTTATTTTTATTACACAGGTATATGATCCCCTTGGTGATATGCCATAATCCATATGTGGAGAAAGAGAGGAAGGTTCCTCCAAACATCACCTTGTTCACCTTCAACATAGGAAATGTGCTTCTCCTGATAGAGACAAAAAATTTGGTCTGAGCTCTATTATGGTTTAGCATTATTTGAGAATGTGTTCATGGGCCACATTCCCCATAATCTATTCAAAATTAATATTATGGAGTTCTTAGGTAGGCAAATAGTTATCCAACCATCTACACATACTTTTTTACATAATGTGACCTCATTTGGCACAGGTAATTGTCAGACACATAATTATGTTTAAAAATAAAATAGGAGGCTGGGCACGGTGGCTCATGCCTGTAATCCCAGCATTTTGGGAGGCTGAGGCAGGCGGATCACGAGGTCAGGAGATCGAGACCATCCTGGCTAACATGGTGAAATCCCGTCTCTACGAAAAATACAAAAAAATTAGCTGGGCGCGGTGGCGGGTGCCTATAGTCCCAGTTACTTGGGAGGCTGAGGCAGGAGAATGGCATGAACCCGGGAGGCAGAGGTTGCAGTG
>NW_012114555.1:7045258-7075474 GCF_000951035.1 Colobus angolensis palliatus
AGGCTTGAGCCACCGTGCCCAGCCTATTTTTATATATTTTTTAGAATGTTTCACTATGTTGGCCTTGTTGGTCCTGAACTCTTGGCCTCAAGCAGTCCTCCCACCTTGGCCTCCCAAAATGCTAGAATTGCAGGCATGTGCCACCATACCCAGCCTTATCTGACTTCTGATTCTGAAAAATTAGAATCTGTCTAGCCCTTCTTCCATTTGACATTGCTTTAGAAGACTGAAGCTTGTAATATGTTCCTGCTTTTCTTTAAGCTAAACGTTTCCAATGATTTTCCAACATTTATTTCTCTTGAAAGTAGAGGCTGAATTGACCCTGGATCCTGTCATGGATTTTAATCCCTTAAAAAACTAAAAGAGGCATTTGTGTAAAATTGCACCTTTAGTCAGAGTGGCCCAAACAAAGCTGGGTAAGATACTTGGACACATACCAGGATTTTCTAACACCCTCCATGGGAGTTGGGGTCGGTACTTATAATACATTCAAATTGAGATATCATGTGAATATCCTCACATAACTCATTTTCTAAATAATTGAAATTTGTGCATCGTGCAGATAGGAAATAGGCATTAAATTGATTAGATGATTTACTCATTTAGTAGGACAAAGACATTCATAAAATTGGCCTCGTATTTTAAGTTTTATTTTCAGAATACACTGTAGAAGGATTCTTGTCATCATTAAATCACATTGTGCCAAACTGCACTCCATGCTACACAAGAGACTTTGAAGGTATTAGTAGGTAATCCTCAAAATACAGGAAACAATGAACGTATTATATCTCATGAGACTCGAAGGTCCAGAGAGCTTCTGATCATACCTCTTACTGTCATACCATGTGACAAGTGATATTTTAAAACTAGAGTTAAATAGGAAGGCCATACTATATTACTACCTGAATTTGTTTGTTTCCCAGAGAAATACATTTTACACAAATTCTCTGAATGTATGACAAGAGGTTGAGACATTTTAGTAGTCATCTAGGATGAATTTTGCAAGTACTAAATTTGTATATTTAATATGTCCTATAATAGTACTTCATTATATATATATACCAAGTTTTTCTTTTTTATTAGTTTTGAATTTTCTTAATACTGTTAATTCTTGACATAATTTAAACACCAAGTATACTACTATCATGGCAGTATATTATACCTACTTTTACTGTTTGTTACATTTGAGATATAATAATATTTAATAGCTTTTTATGTTTTACACTTTTTAAATAAAATTATCTCATTCCTTAATATAGACTATTTTCATATGAATAATTTAAAATCTTTACACACACATACACTCATTATGAACTGGTAAAACACTTAAAGTCATGGAACTGTTTTGTTATTTTTTTTGTTTTTTTGTGTGTGTGTGTGTGTGTGTGTGTGTTTTGTTTTTTTTTTTTTTGGAGATGGAGTCTCACTCTGTCGCCCAGGCTGGAGTGCAGTGGCGTGATCTCGGCTCACTGCAAGCTCCACCTCTTGGGTTCATACCATTCTCCTGCCTCAGCCTCCTGAGTAGCTGAGACTGCAGGCGCCCGCCACCATGCCCAGCTAATTTTTTTGTATTTTTCGTAGAGACGGGATTTCACCGTGTTAGCCAGGATGGTCTCGATCTTCTGACCTCGTGATCTGCCCGCCTTGGCCTCCCAAAGTGCTGGGATTACAGGCATGAGCCACTGTGCCCGGCCAAAGTCATGGAACTGTTAATGGACAATACTATTCTACAATAGGAAATACACAAATTTTAGAAAAAACCTCTAGGATATTCTGCCTTTCAGTTTACAGAACAGCTACATGCCTCTAAATTAAAGCAAGTTCCCCAGGAAACAACAAAAAGAAAGTGCTTTAGACATTTCAATATTAGCTTTTAGATCACTGTACTCTTTGTTTATTTATTTATTTAATCAAGGCAGTAAATTGAAAACCCATTTTGGCAACCATACTCAGCTGAAGACATGAAAGTGTTTTTGCCTTTTCCTTAGAGGAAGGTACTATATAAGCACTTTAAACAAGTGGACTGCATATTCTATATTTTTCATTCTCTTTGGATATTGGAAACACATTAGAGTCTCTTTATAATGCAGTTTCAGTGGTTTATGTAGCTGGAACATCTTTATAGGGAAACCACCTTATACTGAATGAAGTTCTTTTGGTGTTTTCATATAAAACTACTGCTACCATCTAAATATTTGTGTCCCCCAAAATTCATATGTTACTTCTAATCCTTAATGCAATAATATTACATGGTGGGGCCTTTGGGAGGTGGTTAGGTCATAGAGGTGAGGCCTTCATGAATGGGATTAGTGCCCTTATAAAAGAAGGCTAGGGAGCTCATTCAGCCTTTTCACCATGTGAGGAGACAGCAAGAAAGCATCCTCTTGGAAGCAGGCAGAAAGCTCTTACCAGATACCAAGTCTACTAGTACCTTGATATTGGACTTTCCACTCTCCAGAACCGTGAGCAATAAATTTATGTTGTTTGTAAATTATCCAGTCTAAGGTAATTTGTCTTACAAGCCAAACAGACTAAGACAACTACTTTTTTGGGCCCGCAGATAGATGCATTGTCATTCCAAATTCTGAAACTCACACTTGTAATCTAAAGTTCTGTGTATAGCTCTGTCCTGTGACCTGCAATGTATCTAAAGTTCTGTGTATAGCTCTGTCCTGTGACCTGCAATGATTCGAAAGGCACCTATCCATTGCCAGAAATAAGTCAATTTTATTTTGAATTCAATGGATGCTGTGAAACATATCTTCACTGTTCGTGTTTGTCTCTTTCTGAATCCGCAAGTGATGGACACATGAATCTACTACTATTATTCTCCTCTTTTCTTCTTTTTCCATCTTTCCCTCCCTTCCCACCCCTAGTTCCTGATGTTTGCCTACTCTATCATGTCTGCTGAGGTCAGAAATATTCATTTATCTTCATGCTCAAAGTAAGTGAAGCCGTTAACTGAAAGCTGAAAGTGTTGCATACCACTCTGCATCCTCATCTGTCTGAGACACATTCAACCACTAGGTCTTCAACTGCTTCACTGCTGCCTGATATTCTTTGAAGTCCAGTATAAGAGAGAACATTCTATTTTGCTAAAACTAAAAGACTACCCTTTATCTTTGCTGAGAATATGTAAAGAAAAGGGGATGACTAGATCAGAAGGCTTATTCTGAACTATATAGTACTGTTAATTTTTAAATAATTGTTACGTGTTCTTCTTCATTAGGTATTCACCTTTAGTTTTCTAAGACTATGGAAAGCACCACTGGTACATGTAGTTAACAGCAGCTTGACTCAGACGCAGAACTGCAGCCAGGACCCATCTGTTCCCATTACTCCTGCTGCCAGTTTTGCAACCAGAGCTAGAGTGATTTATCCATCTCAATTTGCTCAGGACTCAGCAGAAGAGGATCCTGGGACTTGGAGAGTTCTTGGCCATCACAGTTTGACTATGACTGAGAAGATTCCCAGAAAGTAGGACTTTTAATTTCAGAACTGAGAAAGTCCCAGGGCACAAGTTGTTCACCTTACTTGCAACCAACTTCTAATTCATCATGGGGGCTTTGCATAAACATGTGCTTTAGGACTAGTTGAGTCAGTCATTGCTTCAAATTAAGTAGTGTGGCAAAAGTCTGTTATTTTTCAGGAAAAATCCAGGTCTGATTGTGTTAATCCTGGTTGCAATAACTTATCTCATTTCCCCATTTTCCTGTGGAAAAATTCCCAATTTCTCAACCTGGCATATTAAGCATCTGAATAGTGGCCTATGCCTTCATCCTTGTCACTGTCTCTCTCTACTTGCCACCATGCCCCAGTCTCTTTGAACTTTGTCATTCTCCTTCAAAACTGGTGGTATGGCTTGGCTGTGTCCCCACCCAAATCTCATCTTGAACTGTAGCTCCCATAATCCCCACGTGTTGTGAGAGGGACCCAGTGGGAGGTAATTGAATCATAGGGTGGGTCTTTCCCATGCTGTTCTTGTGCTAGTGAATAAGTCTCATGAGATCTGATGGTTTTATAAAGGGCAGTTCCCCTGCACATGCTCTCTTGCCTGCCACCATGTAAGACATGCCTTTGCTCCTCCTTCACCTTCTGTCATGATTGTGAGGCCTCCCCAGCCATGTGGAACTGTGCGTCACTAAACCTCCTTTCCTTTATAGATTACCCAGTCTTGGGTATTTCTTCATAGCAGTATGAAAATTGACTAATACAACTGGAGACCTGAGAACACAGACATTCTTTCATTCCAGATTCTTTCTTTCTCTGTCTCCCCTACTGCTTCCATCCATTCAGCATAGTCACGTAAGAAAATTCAATCATCATTGACTCTGAATAACTGCTTTCATCTTCCTCAAGAAGTTATCTCCCCATTCTTTAAGTGCAACTAATGCTTTGTTTATATCTTTAAAATAGAATTATGTACTCTATCAAATACACATGCTTTAGACCTGTCTCCTTTACTAGACTATTTCTCTGTTTAGTAGACTTACTTCTCAACAGTGATAACTTATTTTTCCTTTTATCTCTAGTGCTTAATCTTTTGCCTGGTGTACAACAAAATTTGTTGTATGAACATCTAAGTGGATACATTTTTATATATTTTAAACAGATGAGAAAACTGAAGCTTAGAGTGGTTAAATGATTTCACCAAGATCAATAGCTAGGAAATGACTGAAATGGGGCTTGAACCAAAGTCTTCCAAATCTAACACCCATGCATTCATCACCCCCTCATTTGTATACATGGATTGCCAATAACACACTCTCAACTTGCAGTGAAGAATGCCTGAAAGGGTCAGAAGAAGTATGTTTCTGGAGAAAGAGAAAGGAAGTACATGTTTTAAGGCAACAATTTGCAACACTTAATAGAATTCCTCAAAGAGAAAATGGTCCATTTGGATTAGAATAGTCTTACATTAAAAGTCACTGTTTTCTGCATATTTTGGTTAGACTTAGACCTGACTTAAGTCGGCTTGCCGTACCCCATATTACATTATCTAATATATAATATTTCTCAAACAAATCTTAGAGTACTGATTTTTGGTTATAATATCTTTTGTAAAGAGAGGTATTTTAGTAAAGGGAGATTACCATTCTGATATATCAGATCATTCAGTTAGCACTAAATTTAAAGTCCAAGATTTTGTCACATTCCTGTCAGATTCAGTTCAGGGACACTTCATATTTTCCTCTGTTACTTTAAGCTTCAATATTAAGATGAAGAGTCAAAGTTTATGGTTGTATTGAGTCTTGTGTACGTCAAACCAATATTAAGAGTTAACATCTCATTGGAAATGAGCTAGAGAATCTCAAGAAATAGTCACTTATTTTTATATTGAGTTAAAATAAGAAGTCTAGTGGTGAATTTTCTCTGCTTTTAAAGAAACATCCATGTTCCTAGTTTAGCTGAGATTTATTCTGTGTGCCTGGAACATATTTCCTGACTTTTTAGATGCTTTGTTTCTCCTGCAATTAGAATAACTAAGTACTCAGTTGTCATGGAAATATTCCTCTCCATAAAAATCTTTAAAACAAAAGCTCTCTTCATTTGTCTCTCTTTGCAGAGAAGGCAATTACTACCTCTACCTTTATACTCCTCTCTGTGTTTCTCTTTATATCTCCTGGTACTGGTATCTTTCAATTCAAATTGTTTTGTAGCAGTTTCTTCGGGCTTAATCTCTAGGTGAAAATGCCCCTTCATTCATGAGAAGCCATAATAATATTCATATCATGTTCCAAGATTGTAGTACTTGACAACAATCACTGAAAAGGTGCGGATATGTAACAGAGGAATTGTTAGGTTGGCTGCTTTGAATTTAATCCATTCTCAGAATATTCTAGTAGTTACAGTCAGCCCTTCATATCTATGGGTTCTGCATCCAAGGATTCAATCCACCCCAGATTGAAAATATTTAAAACAATTGTGTCTGTATTGAACATGCACAGACTTTTTGTTATTGTCATTATTCCCCAAACAATACAGTATAACTATGTATATAGCATTCACATGGTATGAGGTATCACAAACGAAGTAGAGATGTTTTTAAATATACAGGAAGATGTGCATAGTTTATATGCAAATAATACAACATTCTGTATCAGGGAATTGAGCATCTGAGGATTTTAGTATCCTAGGGGGGTTCCTGGAACCAATCTCCCAGAGATACTAAGGGTTGGCTCTACTCAGAAATAGACTGTTGTGCTCCGGAAGGTAAAAGCTGACACACCAAACCCAGAACTACACCCCATTCATCTCAATAAGGCGGTTTCGTCCTACACTAGTTGGTAAATCAACTGACATATAACCAGCACACTTATCAGGGTGGGCACTTGATAATTATGGGTTCAACCAAAGGAATCACTGAGCAGATTCTGAAATTACAACCTATATTCTGGGGGTGTGAAGTAGGTAAAATGTTGACCTTAGAGAACTAGTGGTTTAGTGAAAATGGCATGTAAATGCAACCCATTATTTTACCTCTGTTAATTAATTTGTTTGTTTATTCATTTATTCAGCATCAGCAATATGCTAGGCATTGTGCTTTGTGCTAAAAATTCAATGGTGACATCAAAGTGTGAGACAGAAGTCCAGCATAGTGGCTTTAGGCACAGGATCTGGATCCAGATTACCTGTGTTCAAATCTAAGTGTTTTCATTTGTTAGTTCTGTAGCCTCTGTCTTCAGTTTCCTCATTTGTAAGAAATTATGATTTTACCTACTTTATAGGGTTGCCATGGGGGTTAGATGACTTCATATCTGTGTTTCAGAACAGTATCTGGCACATAATAAATATTCTCTGTTTGTAAGATATAAATAAAATAAGACCAAATGTTGAGCAAAAGAGACAAAGTTCCTAAACTCAGGGAGCTTAAGATATTGGCAATAACTCTTCATGGTCTATATCACTCCTTAGGCACAGTATAAGCACCAGATAAAACATGTCACCAAGGCAGCTTGTGATAGAATAAATGCAAGAACAATGGGAAAACTGAACGGGAGAGAAGAGTTCACCAACACTGAGATGTTCTTCACTTAAGCACCCACACAAAATTTCCCCTTATATTCACCAATGTCCTTGAAGGAAGGGTGATAAGAGAAGTGGATTATAATGAATGCACAAAATTGTATGTATGAATCACGGAGGTGACTTGGCAGATACAGATGCATCTCACTCAATGTAATGGATGTTTTCCTAAAAGACTATGGATCAGCTGAGGGTCTTTACATGAAATTGTATTCATATACTCTAGGAGAACTTGTTTAAAGGAACCTATCATGAATCCATTTATAAAGGGACTATTTATTACCTAATTTATTCAGTTTTTGTATTTTGGCTTTTGCAGTGGATTTTTAAGTCACATTTTATGTACTAGGTTTTCTTGAAAGGTAGATACTTTTAAATAACTGAATTTGTTCAAAGTTTCTGACAGCTGATGCTCTCCTTTAGTAATATGAGCACTGGGCATATAAAGACATTCAAAAATTATTTGTTGAAAAATGAGTATCTAAATGCAATATCATTTAAAATGTGGAATATGTAAAATTTAAGCTGTTTCACTAACTGATGAATTTATCTTTAAATGAAGAAGAATTAAATATTTTATTAAATGTTCTAGAGAAAGAGTCAGAGATAGAAATACTTTAAAAACTGACTGAACACAAATGTATTATCTCTGAAAAATGTAAGGAGATTAGCCCAGGCAAGAAAGACACAAAGTTTAGAGCTATCCATGATTTTATTCCTTCTTCCCTTCTCAGGCTGCTAATTTCTGTTATTCCATAGCAGTGTTACTTAAAAATCTAGAGTTAACACAGGGGCACAGCATGTAAATACAGATTTCTTTCGTGTTGAAGCAATACCCTAGGGAAAGGTCTGAGTCACCACGGAGAGGGAGGTCAAGAGCCCTGCAGAGTGTTGGAACTCTGGAAGGCACACTGGGGTTGAATGTAGTCTCTAATCCAACAGAGCACTCAACTCTACTCAGTATTCTTGTATTTTCCAATCCAGCTCTCTTCCCTAAAATCCACATGACCATTGAAATCTTCTTCAGATGACTGGAATCTTCTTACCACTCTCTGTTTCCCAGCTCCCACCATACCCAAAGTCAACAAAAAACCTCATTCCTACTTCTCAGGAAAAATGTAGAAGTCCTCATATAGAACTCTCCTCAAGTTCTTGCTACCAGAACTCTTGCACGGACACAGGTTTTCATCGTTTCTGCTACAACAATGTCCCTTTTCCTAAGACAAATCTCTTTAGCTGTGCTATGGGGCATATATTGGTCTGCTTCTTTAAGCAAATAACTACAGTGATTATTCCTTCGTTTTGCCATATCTCTAAAAGAAAGGCAAAAGTTTCCAGACTTCATGTCTATTTTCAGCTATAACTTCTTCCTTCACTGCCAACATGGCTAAGATTCTTTAAAGAGTTAAATGTTCTGTCTATACATTCTCTTCATCATTTCCTCTGTTTAGGACAACTCGTTTTGCCCTTGCCACTCTATCAAAATGTTCCTCCAAGGATACCAGTGATGTTCCTGTCACAAATCCAGTGGAAACATTTCAGTTCTTACCTTGTTTAATATCTCTGCAACATGTGACATTGTTGACCTCTCCTACTTTTTGTTCGCGGTTTCATTCACTCTGTACTCTTGGACTCTTTTCTACTTCTATTCTCCATCTCATTTCTCTTAACTATTCCTTAAATGTTGATAATTCTCCGCTTTTGCCTTCAGCCCTTATTCATGAAAGGTAAATATTGACTCTCTTCTATGTGCTAGGCACTGTCTAGAACCTACTTTCTTCTTTCTTCTAACCTACATACTGTCCTTGCTAATACCATCCATTGCTATGGCTTAAATTATCAAGTATACTTAATGTTGGCAGCTTTGGCAAATAAAACTACAAGAAATTCTTTCAAAGCCACTCAAATTTAATTGGGCATCATATATTTTATTCTGTAACCCTAACTGTGTCAGAAGTCACACACCCAAATGCCTTCAGGAGCAAGTTAGTTCATAAAATGTGCAAACCAGAAAGGGAAAGGACAAGTAACAGTGGGGATCACAGACAACTGAGGAGCAAATGCCCCATCAGAAGACCTTATAATTCAGTGTCTTTTACATCCTTGCAGGCAAACAAATCAAGTCTGTGGGCCACATCTGATCCAAGGTGACACATTTGGAAATCCTAAAGTCTGTACCCCAACTATTTCTTCCATTCCTATGTATACAACTATGTCCTGTATATCTTCACTTGGATACCCTCCCGGTAATTCAAGGTGTGCAAAACATGGTCTTTACACTACAACCAGAGTTATCATTCCAAAGTAGAAATTAGGTTATGCCACTTTCCTATTTAAACCCATAACTCCTTCTTCATTGCCTTCAAGATAACATTCAGACTTCTTGATAGGTTTTACAAGGAATTTTATGTGTTTCCAGGTTGCTGCCCTTAGAGTCATCTCTTATTTTCGTTATGCTATTCAATACTTAAAACTCTTACCAAACTAACCTCACTAACCTCAACAAATGACCTTCTCTCTGGCATCTGAGACGTTGCTGGTTGGAGCCATTCCCTCTGCATGTGTCCAGTCTACCTCTGTTGCCACGTGACTTGTTTTGGCCAATTAGATATGAACCGGAGGGACATATGCAAATTCTGGAAAGAAGTATTAAGCACTATGCATGCTTTGCCATGCCAGCTTTTCTCTACCTCTGTAGGAACAAGTCTTTTTCTAGGTCAAAAGTATTCAGGAAACTAAACAATGCTTCTTTGGATTAGGGCCTGCATAGGGACAGTGAGAGGTTCAGTGTGCATCATAGGTGCTTGTTACAAAATGTCTATTGCAAGCCACAGATGTCACCTCAACCAGAAAAGACAAAGAAAAGTTTTATACTTCTCATGCACTTAAAATATTATATATATTTAATATTATAATATTATATATATTAGATATATGTATGTATCCCGAGGATCATTGATTTCATTTCCTGTGTTATTATTATGAAACAAAAAATGTTGGGATATAATGGGGGCATTCCATTACCACAAACACATGCCTTGGAATAAGTCAGACAAATTCGCATGACAAACTGGAAGAATTTTCTCTCAGGCAGTTAAATTTCTTATCATACTTTTTAAAAAACTTTTATTTTAAGTTCAGCAGTATATGTGCATGTTTGTTACACAGATAAACTTGTGTCATGGGGGTTTGTTGTACAGATTATTTTATCACCCAGTTTTCTGTTCCTCCATCAGTTTGCTAAGGATTATGACTCCTAGCTCCATCCATATCCCTGCAAAGGACATGATCTCATTCCTTTTTATGGCTGCATAGTATTCCATGGTGTATATGTACCAAATTTTCTTTATCTAGTCTATCATTGATGGACATTTAGGTTGGTTACATGTCTTTGCTACTGCGAAGAGTGCTGCAATGAACATACAAGTGCATGTGTTTTTATAACTGAACAATTTATATCCTTTGGGAATATACCCAGTAATGGGATTGCTGGGTTGAATGGTATTTCTGTTTTTAGGTCTTTGAGGAATGGCTACATTGTAGCCACAATGGTTGAACTAACTAATTTACACTCCCACCAACCATGTGTAAGTGTTCCTTCTTCTCAACAACCTTGATAGCATGTTATTTTTTGATTTTTTGATTTTTTAATGATAGTCATTCTGACTGGTATGAGATGGTATTTCATTGTGGTTTTGATTTGCATTTCTTTAAGGATCAGTGATGTTGAGATTTTTTCCATTTTCTTGTTGGCTGCATGTAGGTCTTCTTTTGAGAAGTGTCTGTTCATGTCCTTGGCCCACTTTTTAATGGAGTATTTTTTTTTCTTGTCAATTTGTTGAAGTTCCTTATAGATGTTGGATATTAGATCTTTGTTGGGTGTATAGTTTGCAAAATTTTTTTTCCTATTCTATAGGTTGTCTGTTTACTCTGTTGATAGTTTATTTTGCTGTGCAGAAACTCTTTAGCTTAATTAGATCCCATTTGTCAATTTTTGCTTTTGTTGCAATTGCTTTTGGCGTCTTCATCATGCAATTGTTGTGTGTTCCTGTGTCCAGGATGGTACTGCCTAGGTTTTCCAAGGTTTTTATAGTTTTTGGTTTTACATTGAAGTCTTTAATCCATCTTGGGTTAATTTTTGTACATAGTGTAAGGAAGGGGTTCAGTGTCAGTCTTCTGCATATAGCTAGCCAGTTATCCCAGCACCATTTATTGAATAGGAAATCCTTTCCCTATTGCTTATTCTTGTCAGCTTTGTTGAAATCAGATAGTTGTAGGTGTGTGGTCTTATTTCGGGGTTCTCTATTCTGTTCCATTGGTTTATGTGTTTGTTTATGTACCAGTACCACGCTGTTCTGGTTACTCTAGCCCAGGAATATAGTTTGAAGTCGGGTAGCAGGATGTCTGCAGCTTTGTTCTTTTTGCTAAGGATTGCCTTGGCAACTGGCTATTTTTTGGTTTTATATGTACATCTTCTTTATGAGGCTATTTTAGCACTGGGTCCTAAAGAAAAACAGAGCTCTTAAATGAGCCAGGTTCTATGCTAGGTATTTTTTACCACTTGATTTTTACAACAGTGCTATGAGACAGAAATTATGTCTATTGAACAGATGAGAAAACCAAGTGTAATAGGGGTTAAGTTCACTGCCTAAAGTCATGTGCCTTTTACAAGTCAGAGCTGAGGTTTGAGTTCAAGTTCATCTGCTTTCTTTAGTGGTCAACTTGCTGCTGAACTTGAGGTCCCCTCTGACTCACACTGAGGGTCTAACCAACAATAGATTTTCATTTAAGATTCATTGACTTTTCTTTGTTGAAAATCTAACCATCAGTATCTCACTCTTCACAGTGAAGGCAAAATTAACCTTTTCATTGCATTTCATTTTCTAATTCTGCTCCTCATCTCAAAGACTGGATTTTTACACACGTTGAATGTCTCTTTTCAACTGTCAAATGACTATAATAATTCTTTCACTGACACAGATTATTATTATCCAAATACAATGTCAGTACTTAATAATTAAACTGTATTTTTTCTTGAAATATCAGTTGATCCTGAGCTTATCACCTACATCTCTGGAGAAAAGGCTTGAAATCAGTAGCTTCCAACCCTAAAATTTCAGCAGTTCTAAAATAGGGATCCATCATCCATATGTGTGAACATTTCCCCATTCAAGTCTGCTATCATCTGGGTTTAGGGATGTAAGCTTTAAAGGATATCTAGTAATATTCTTTAGTCCATATCACTTTATTGTGAGGTTCTTCATAAAACATTTCTCTCTACATTGTGGAAATTCAAAAATGCTTACTAATAAACGAGTCTAGCAGTATAACTTAACTGATAGCATTCAATGTTGATAAAAATGTTAGAGTGTGACTCCAAAGGAAAGGGTAGGGGATAGATTATGGGAGGCCAGGTACATCCTTCACAGGAGGGTGGGCTTCATCCTGAAGGCACTAGAGAGTCCTTGAAGGGCTTTCTGGATGAATGAATGAGATGACAATAAACAAAAGCGGAGAAACTATTGAGAGTGAAACAATTTAAGCTGTTTCGTTTGATGTACCAAAAATAAATTGTTACATCTTTTTGAGGTGTGATCTGAACTGTAAATGCCATATTTACTAATTCCAAGTTTTGTCTACTGCTGTTTTCTGGCGTGTGTATTCAAATGCTCATTTGCATTATCTCAATACTTTTGCTTCCTTGTTTACCCTCTTTGGAGGAAGTGTCACCCCAAGGTGACGGATGTAGTACAATGGCATTTTGATTTTTGGATGTCTTTCATCGTTAATTAATTCCTTTGATGATCAGTGGAAGTACTTAGAAATTTTCAGGCTAACCTATGACTTTATAATGCCAAAATGATCCGGAGAAATCAGCTGACAAGCTAAATGCATCAGTTATCTTTTTATTGAAGGGAAACAACTGTGCATTGTTTTGCACAGAAATGATAACCCTAGGAAAAAAAAAACCAACTTTTTATTCAACCAATCTTTATTGAGTAGCTATTTTGTGCTAGACACTGAGCCTAGCACTACATATCTATTTGGAAAAAAAATGTAGTGCTGTTTTCTAGGAGATAACAGGTGTGTGTTGGGGAGGAGATAATTATTAAACAAATAAATACACACCCCAAAATATGTATTTGCAATTTGTGATAAAGGTCATGAAAGAAAGGAACAAGATAGTCTGAAAGATAAAGAAAAATGAGATCATAGGGGATATATACTTTAGCCCGGGCAGTCAGGAATTTTCTGAGGAAGTGATATTTGTAATAAAACCTGAAGAATGGGAAGGAACAACTTAAAAGAGGAAAGGAGAACATTCCTGGCACAGGGAATCATGTGGAAAATCGAGAAAGGAGACCAGTGAGCTGGAATAAGAGAGACACAAGAGGTATGCGCTTGAAGAAGGCAAGGAGGGTCAAGGTCCAACAGCCGCCAAATTGTCTTGGCTGCAACTGGAACTAACTGGGCCGTCTTGGTCAAGTTGCTCTAAGTCTTTGTGATGTTGGTACGTTGTCTGTAAAAGTAGGTATTTGAACTCAATGCTAAGACCTTGCAAAAAAAAATAGGGCTTATTAATTATATTTTCATATAAAGAGTAAACTGATAAAGGAATAAGCTATTTGGATTGTCGAAAGCCTTGGTTTTTGGCAAATATTTATTGAGGACTCGATTTATACAGAGTGCTGGGGGAGCTGGGAGAGTAAAACTCATTGGCATCTGCTCTCTGAGCGAGGCTGTCACTTCTGCCCCATCTCTCATGCCTCTGGAGGCTGTAGTGGGAAGGATCCCCAAATACCACCACCCACGGACAACTTTTACAGGATCACTGAGAAGCTCTGTGCAGCTTCTGAATATTACAACTCCTCCCCACCAAGACCTCAAGATGTCACTTGTGACTTCTTGACTTTCCCTCTCCAAAGACTGGATATGATGCACTTGGGGGAGTGTGGGAGATGGTGTTGCTTTATGTCCCTGGTCACTCCAGTGCTCAGCTGCCTTTGCAATGTTTGATCTTCAGGGTGGGAAAGGTGAAGAGTGGGAGGAACTGGTCAGTGAAGCCTTAACACACTGAAAGTTTTCTGCAGTGTCTGCTGTTGAGAAGTGATTTAAAATAACTAGATGTAGCTGAGAATGATTTCTGGAGAAAACCATGTGATTCTCTCCAACACCTAAACATATCCCAGAAAAAGAGAATCTGGATGGTGGGTGGAGAGACTGCTAACCAAAATGCCTCGAGAGTGTGTGTTCCTTGACATAAAGAGAGAGAATTTAGCTCAAGATTGTTCAGATAGGAATGTCAGGATGTAAAGTTAATCTTTGACGTTTCCATTTGTGTCACACTATTTTCATCCTGTTGTCCCAGTCATCATGTGGCAGGAGGGAGTACATTCAGCTGCCTCAGTTGTTTTTTTGTCTGAAGTGATGTTCTAAATGGGACCTGTTTTCTTGCTCGTCATTGCTAAATGACAATCACGTGTGAGGAAAGGCAGACGATCATTTCTACAGCAGTCTTTACTCGTGTTCTTATTAACGAGCCAAAGAAAGCACATATTAAGTGAATGTGAGGTGACACAAGGCCAGAGATAGCCCTCCAGGGATAATGTCTAAACTCTTCATTCCGATTTGATTTTCTTTGCCTTTACAATTTTATTTGCTGAACTATAAAATTTCTTATTATAATTTCCTAATTACAAATAAATATTCTTCTGGGAAGGAAAATAGTATTGTGAGTGAAATTAAAAGTAAATATATTAGACATAGCCTAGCAAATGTTAATGAAGGCAATTTCTCAACACTTTATGTATACACATGTATATACACAGATATATTTTCTCATGTGTATAGAAAACAATGAGATTGACTTATTTTTAATAAGAGTCATGAAAAAAATCATAAAGGCTTCCCAAAACAAAACAACCTAGTTGTTCCAACCTAGTTGGAACTTCAAAATAACAGGCTGTTTTGAAGTTCCAACCAGGTTCTGACCTGTTAAAGTTTTGTCATCCAGACTGATAACTCCTTTTGTCCTGTTTCTTAAATGATATTTCCTTAGGCTTTAAAACTAGTTGTTGTAATTCAGATGAATTTATGCCGAAGGCATGCTGAATCCCTGCCTGGTTAAGAAAGGAGCAAAACAAGGATGAGGCAAGCTGGAGCCCCAGAAAACAAAGCTTCAGCTCTGGTCCCCAAAGAAGGGTGTTAGATAATGCACGTGATAGTGTCTAATGGGACCCAGGAGTCTGGGCCTTGAGTTAGCACTTGACAAGCCATAAGAGCCTTTTGAATGTGTTCATATGAGATGCCAGGCAAAACAGAAGTTATTTTTTTTCTACCTCATGAAGCTCTGTCTGCACAAGGTTTTCTTATGTTTGGTAAATCATAGTCTGGTGTTAGTTGTTCTCTTTTTTTGTTTCTCCAAGTATTTCTGAGATAGACCTGCCCTTATTTACCTTCAACTCTGAGGGTATCTAGTCTTTTTATACCTTTCGGTCATAGTTCTAGTAATTATTCCCTGCTCTGAGAGGTGGATAGAAACATGGGAAGCATTTAGAATTGGCAGCATTTCTTTGGTGGATCATAAAGAGTCATTTGGCTTATTGAGATGAGGATGAGAACACGGAATTTCCCAGTAGGTATTGCAGACATTTTCATTAGGATCCAATTTCAAAGAATGTTGTTAGCATAGTTGTATTTCAGGAGACAAAAATCTCTTTCTCTCTTGAGGAACAGGGTTCTGATTTTCCTCCTGATGATACTAATTTAGGCCATGTGTGATCAGAACCTTCCTGATTATTCACCAAATTTTGATCTTAGAGACAAGAAGATGATAAGAGGAAAAATATAAGATATACCCTGGGTAGGGACCTGGGAGGAAGAGATTTTAGAGGAAGCACTGAGATTATGAGGGGCCAGGAAAGTGGTCAGAAGGTAGTGCTCCCTACCAGCATATCCCAGGTGAGTCAGAAGGACAGTTGTTAGGGCCACTGCTCATGAGTTCAAGACTGGATTAGATCATTGTTCTCACCTGAACTTCACCCAGGTCCTTGTTATTCATCCCTCTAGGCTTCTTGTAAATGGGAACTTTAATTATCTGCATCTGTCTTTGCCAGCAAAGCAGACAGTAACTTTAGGAGAGAGAATAACCATCAATGGCTGTTCAGAGAGGATGGTCTTCAATGCCTCCAAGACAACAGTATGATAAAAACGAACTTGGACATACAGTTCTGGGCTGGGGAGAGGCATCTACACTTGGAGGTTGAACTGAGCATGCCACAACTGAGTTACTGGGGACTGGGCATCTCTGTTAGTGCTTCTTTATGTTCCCTGAATAGTTCTGGGAAGTTAGCACTCCACAACACCCTCCCCACCCACCACCGTCCCTCTACAATCAGTATGCCCATCAGTCTCAATGTTTTCTGTAAAGCTTACAAAATATTGTATGTTCACTGTGTGAACATAGTGATATTGTGTCCTTGTCTATGCATGGTGCCTTGATAACTGGGTTAGCAGAAATGATAACCCAGAAATGGAAGACTCATTCATTCTTTTACTCAGACTTTTATTGAGTGGATATTTTGTTTTAGGCACTGAGATTGGTATCAGATATTCATTTGTCAATAAACCAAATGTGATTTCAGCCCTCCCAGAGACTACAGGAGTGGGTGCGTGTGTCTGTGTGTGTGTCTATGTTGGGAGATGACCACTAAATAATTTGATACACAAAAGATATGTATTTATAATTTGTGATAAATCATAGGTAATAAAGGAAGAAAGCACTGTGATGGAGAAAAAAAATGGAGTGAAAGGGAGGGTGCCTCTGTCTACTTTAGACTGGGCAATCAGGAATTTTGCATTGATTTAACACATTGACTTGTTACAATGCTGACGTCATGCTTTTCATCTCTAGTATATTTTTGTGCACTACTATTCACTATCAGAAAATGACCTTTACTCCCAAACATGGTTTGCACTCATTTCTAATATTCTAAAACTATTTCATTTGGGTTGATTACCAAAAACAATAATGATTATGTTTTACTTTTACCATCTGCTTAGTTATTGATTCATGATGATGTGCCATTAGCTAAATTTCTATTAATTAAAAAATTATGTTCTCATGCTCACCTAGCTTCACAAATTGTCTCATTATCATTATTCTTTTGATGATAGAATAATCATCAACTTTAATTCATTGGACAGATGGATCATACTGAATTGTTCTAAGATCTAACATATAATAATGTCCAAATTACTAAGCACTTTTTCACATACCATCACACTTAATTCTCATTTCACCCTGGAGATGTCTTGCTACTCCCACATTACACATGAGAAAACTAATGGTAAAAGAAGTTAAACATCAGTTCAAAGTTATACCAACATGACTGGCAAACATAGAAACCCAACTCTTTTCACTTCAGAGCCAGTGCGGGTTCCCTGTTGGCCTAGCTTTCTCCACTACTCGTACTGGTTTGCTTTTGGGCCCCACCAATGTTCTGCTTCCACACACTGGTTATTCTTACCTTGATATATTTTAAACATTTTTTTGTTTTTTGGACTTAATCCTGTATGTCCACTTATTTGGTATTTCTGGATAATCACCTGCTCAGTGGAGCTAGCTGCATTGGTAAGATACTTCTACTTCCCTTGCCTCAGTCCTTCCTTCTGGAAAGTGAGAATTTGGTAGCATCTTCCTCAAATAAGTATTCAATGAGGTAATACATAATACATATAATATATATCTTTTTAAAGTGCCTGCCATGTAAGTGTTCAGCAAATACTAGTTTTTAATCTCTTCTCTCAATACGACAAATAAGACTATTATTTCTTTTCAAACATGGCTTTGCAATGTCTACATGGTATAAAAAGCTCCATTATGCAAGAAGGAATGCTCCATATTAGGGATTATCTCCTGTTCACTGTAGATCTTCCACCGTTCAAGTGCCATCAAAATGCCCTCGCTGGTAAGCACAGGAACTGGATAAAAAGGCACTGAGGTCAGACAAAAGGGATCTTGTAGTTAGCAAAAGCTCCAGACTCCACTTGCCGACATCCACTTCAGAACTCCTCTTTGGAATGTCTTCTCAGTTCCTGATTTAGTTGTGTAAATGAACTTCACCTCCAAGTAGTTTTAGACGGGAGACTGGATTTGGACAGTTGAACTGGCCACATCATAAAATATAGAATGCTGGTTTCAGTAACTGTGCCTCAGCAGGAAAGCGACTGGCAAGAAGCACTGTCCTCCCTTTTCCAGCTCTCTCTTCTCCAACAAAAGGAATAAGATATCAGTATCCTTCCTTCTTCCTTATCCTGTCTTCAGCTTTTGACCTTTTTATTACTTATTAAAACATCTCCACAAGCAAAGGCAGAGAATACTTGAATGTCTATGCTTTAGAAACGCCAGCTAAAATTGTGGAGGCAGCCCACATTGGAAAAAATTGATTAAAATGAGATCCTTGAATCAGCAGATACGATTTATGACATTCCTTCTTTTCTCATAGGAATGCAAGGGGGACTGCAGAGTGTAGTGAATAAACAAAACTAAACAAAAAAACAAAGCCTGTGAACCTGGTGAGTTTTGAAGCAGCATGTTAGTTTTGTCAATGAGCAGACTTGTGATTTCAGATAACTGCTCTAAGCCTAGGTATCTTCACTTGTCAAATGGAAAGGAAATCTGCTACATTGTAGGTAGTTGTCAGACATAATAAGAAGTGCCAATTACAGAACTTGGCATATGATAGGTGCTCAAAAAATGGTAGCTCTTAGTATTATCTGGAAATACCAATTATACACAATGATAGCCTGGAAAATAAAACAATGTTAACTTTCAGAGCACAATCTTAAATATATGAACAAGGAACTTCTTGCTAATCCTTGTAGG
The DNA here is from genome assembly GCF_000951035.1 of Colobus angolensis palliatus. Classification (NCBI taxonomy): domain Eukaryota; kingdom Metazoa; phylum Chordata; class Mammalia; order Primates; family Cercopithecidae; genus Colobus; species Colobus angolensis. The sequence continues at coordinate 7,064,172 of NW_012114555.1, forward strand.
AAGGTGACTAATGATATCCTTATTCCTAAATACTGTCAATAAGTTATTTCAGGTTTTGATGTCCTTGACATCTTGTTACCTCTTGTAACTAAGCCTCTTTGGAAAATTCTCTTTGCTTGGTTTCATGGCACAGGGATAGCCAGAATTCTGATAAAATTCATTTAAAAATTGGCTCCGGCCGGGCACGGTGGCTCAAGCCTGTAATCCCAGCACTTTGGGAGGCCGAGACGGGCGGATCACGAGGTCAGGAGATCAAGACCATCCTGGCTAACACGGTGAAACCTTGTCTCTACTAAAAAATACAAAAATCTAGCTGGGCGAGGTGGCGGACGCCTGTAGTCCCAGCTACTTGGGAGGCTGAGGCAGGAGAATGGCGTAAACCCGGGAGGCAGAGCTTGCAGTGAGCTGAGATCCAGCCACTGCACTCCAGCCTGGGCGACAGGGCGCGACTCTGTCTCAAAAAAAAAAAATTGGCTCCAATCCCATGCCCCCTCCCGGTTCTTCAGTGGGGCAGACTAACATAATTATCTTCTATGGAGGAGCAATAGGTTTAGTGGGATGGAATTAAAAAGGGCTTCTGCCCTCCGCTTTGGGGTTATTTGGGACTTTTTCAGTTTAGTGCATTATCTGTTACTGTAATGTAATTTTCACTATTTTGTGTTTTCTTTTTTGTGATTGTGCATAATGAATGAGTGTATATTTTTTCCCAGCTACTTCACAATGATACAACCCTACATTTCTCACCAACTGACATTTTTTGAAGACTGCATTTTTGTACCTCGTTCACCACAGTCAGCCAAAGTTAGTATTTGTATTGTGCAGTATTCTAAAGTAGAATCCTTCCTCATTCTGTACAGACGAGCGGTGTAACTTCATGTTTAGCAGCATAAGCTCTAGAGCCAGATTACCCAGGTTTGAATGCTGGCTCTACCACTGTGTGCCTTAATAACAGTGTGCCTTAATTTTTCTCATCTGTAAAATGAGTATAACAGTATTACCTCATAGACTCATGAAAATTAAACTAGTTAAATAATGTAAAGTGTTTTGAAATTGTTCAAGGTACAGAAAAATGCCTATTAAATGCAATGGATTATGGACATACACTTTCCCTAGACACTCTTCTGTATACTGGTGTATTAGTCTGTTCTCACACTACTATAAAGAACTACCTAAGACTGGCTAATATATGAAGAAAAGAGGTTTAATTGACTCAAAGTTCCAGAGGCTGTATAGGAAGCATGGCTGGGAAGCCTCAGGAAACTTACAATCATGGTGGAAGGGTGAAGGGGAAACAAGCGCCTTCTTCACATGGTGGCAGGAGAGAGAGAGAGAGTGAAACAGAAAGTGTGATACATTTTTAAACCATCAGACCTTGTGAGAACTCACTCACTATCACGAGAATAGCAAGGGGGATTCTGGCACCATGATCCAATCACCTCCCATCAGGCCCCTCCTCCAATTTGACCTGAGATTTGGGTGGGGACACAAATTCAAACCCTATCAACTGATGACATTTGGATCTATTTCTTCAACCCAGTCTCTCTCTGGAACTCCAGGGTAATTCCCATTTCACAGTTGAATATATTCATTTTCATATGCAGATGAGAAGATGTCATTTCCTTATCTGAAATGCCTTTATTTGTGACCTCCATGGTTCAGGAAATGTACCCTCATCCAAGCAGCATCTCAGCCAGAACTCGGGCATCATCATTCTGACTCCTTCATCACATTTACTAGTCATTATGTCTTGCCTTCTAATTATCTTTTTAGTGTGTCTTTTTTAAAATCCCCATTGCCTCTACCTTACTTCAGGCCATCAGACTTTATTCTTTAGTCACTGGATGACCCTTGGAAATGAATCCACCTGTTTGCCCCATGTTGCCTGATTCCATTCTTTTCATGACTGCCAGAGTGATTAATCTAAAGCCACAATCTAAACCTATTATTCCTTGGACTAGATTTTTTTCAGTGGTCTGCTGATGCCTCTGATTAAAACTTAAGTCCAAAGCTCGGTTTTAAGACTGCCACAGTCTGGCCACAGCTCACCTCTCCTGACACAGAACTTGCTCTCTAGCCCACGGAACTATTTGCTGCTCTCTGCACCATAAACTTTTTCAGCCTCTGGTACTTTGCATATGTGGTCTGTTTTAAGACAATGTTTCTCCCCTTTCTTCCTTCTCAAGTGGTTGATACATGCTTGTCCATTAGGATTCAGAATTGACATTAGGTTCATCTATGAAAGCTTCCCTATTACCCAAGATTGAATTGAGGGCTTTTCTTATGTGTTCTCACAGCACAGGAATCAGCCCTTTGTGGCATTTGCAATATAGTACAGTGGGTAGCTTCTTGGTGATGAAGTCAGACTGCCTTGTTTGAATCTTGGCTTTGTCACTTAGTAGCTCAATAAGCTTTAACTTAAGCTTTAAGTTCTTTAACCTCTCTGTGCCTCACGGTGATATTAATAGTTCCTGGGGTAGATGGAGAAAATGATTACAAATTCTTCCCTTCTCTGTATCTACCTTGCCTTAGATTTTTCAGGCTGTTATAACAAAATGCCACACATTGAGTAGTTTAGAAATAACAGAAATTTAATTCTCACAGTTCTGGAGATTGAAAAGTCCAAGATCAAAGTGCCAGCAGATCCAGTGTCTGGTGAAGTCCAGATTTCTAGCTCATAGTTGGTTCCTTCTCGCTGTGTCCTTACGTGGTAGAAGGAATGAGTTAGTCCTCTGGTCTTTTTTTTATAAGGGCATTAATCCCATTTATGAAGGAAGAGCCCATATTACCACATAACCTCACAAAAGACCACCTTCAAACACCATTGCCTTGGTGGTTGGGATTTCAACATATGAATTTGGGGGTACACAAACACTGAAACTATAGCATATCCCTTTCCAACATGCCATTGTAATTTCCTCCATCAAAGTTAAACTCTTTCTTCCTCCCTTGAATCTGGGCTGGTCTTGTCATTTGCTCTGGCCAATGGGACAGTAGCAAAGGTGTCCCAGGCAGAGGCTTGGAAAACGCTGTACCATGGCGCCTACTCCCTCTTGCTGCTCTTGGGAACTCTGCAGCTACCGTCAAATGAAGAAGTACAGGGTAGTTATCGGGATGGTGATAGAGACATGGTCCAGTTGTACCCATTACTCCAACCACTTGCATGACATGTAAGATGACCATATCATTGCCAGCTGGCCACAGATGCCTGAGTGATCTCAGCTGAGCACAGCCTACATTGGCAGACCACAGAACTGTGAGCTAAATAAATAATTATGTTAAGCCATTACGTTTGGGGGAGGTTTCTTACATAGCAAAAACTAACATATGACTCATGGGGCATGAATATTGGATAAGTTCACACATACAAAATACATAGAGAGTGCTACATAAGCATTCATTTTTCTTACTAAAGTTGCTTATTTCCTTGTGCAAATCTACCCACTAGAATGCTGGCTCCTTGAAGGGACTCTTTCTTTTCCCCTATTACATCTTCCCCACACGGTGCCTGGTTTGACATGTGGTATGAATGATTCAAGATTCTTAGGTCGTTGTCAAAAAGCAACAAAGGAAATAAAATATAAATGACTTCTCATATCAGATGACCTTGTTATCCAGTAGTCCATGATCTTATTTCTTTATCCCCACTCCCCTCACCACCACCATCCCTGAGTTCTTACTGACAACTTGAAAGCTAATGAGATAATAAACAGTTCTATCCATATGAGTACAACTGACACAAAAGTGAAACAAAGTTGTCTCACTAAAGTGCAGTGAATTGATCGTGATTGTGTCTTTAAAACTGTGTGTGTTTCCATGATTAGGGGTGTATCTTTCATTGCATGTTCCCCAACTCTCCCTAAATCCAAATGTGCTTGTTCTGTAAGTATTCACTCTTCCGACATAGTTAGGTTTTCTCTCTTTGATACCATTTTATCACATCACCTATCTAAAAGAATCTGGACTTTAAAAAATCTAATGGCATTGACACTTAGACAGTCTCAGTCTTCCTTTTCCATTATTTTCTTCATTTGTTGGCAGGTTGTTAACTAAAACACCTGAATTTGAGTGTTCTTCATCTATTTTAATGTGTACATGCGGCAGTTTCACTATTCAATTCTGACAGACTGTTAGACGGAGTTTTGAATTTTCCAGGCCCAGACTGTGGCATTTTTGTTTTTTTACCTTACTCTGAAGAAACGGGTTCTCAGTCTTCCTATAATACCTATAATTTGTATGAAGAATTTTAATTTTACTGATGAATTTTCAAACAAAACAAATTAAACATTAATTCCCCAAAGTACCAATTTAATAAATAAAGCTTAAATATACCGAGATAATTAACTTCCTTATCAACAATATTATATAGGGCTTTGAGCCACGCACGCAACAGGAATACGTATTTCTCCTATTTCTTTTTTCCTTTTCAAAGACTTGATGTCTTTCAATTAGCTATTGGAAGAAAATAGTCATTTAGAATAGCTTTCAGCTATGTCCAACTTTTGGTTAAAAAGAATATTCTAGGCCTAGTGCGGTGGCTCATGCCTGTAATCCCAGCACTTTGGAAGGCTGAGGTGGGCGGATTGCCTGAGGTCAGGAGTTTGAGACCAGCCTGGCCAACATGCAGAAACCCTGTCTCTACTAAAAACACAAAAAATTAGCCAGGTGTGGTAGCGGGCACTTATAATCCCAGCTACTTGGGAGGCTGAGGCAGGAGAATCGCTTGAACCTGGGAGGTGGAAGTTGCAGTGAGCAGAGAGCGCACCATTGCACTCCAGCTTGGGCAACAAGAGCAAATCTCTGTCTCAAAAAACAACAACAAAAAAGAATATTCTAGAAATGGATTCATTTAGTTATAACAAAATCTCTTTGGGACAGTTTTATTCAAACTGTTAGCAGACAAACCAGTAAATTCTTACTTTTCAAGGACTGACTTTTAGTCTTCATGCAGGAAAATGAACAATTAAAGAAAATACAAGGATGAAAGATATAAAGTGATTTGGAATTTAATGAACCTATCTACTAATTATAACATATTTAAGTATAGAACCTAGAGATACGGAATTTACGTAAAATCTTTTTGGCATTAACCTCATTAATGATATTTAAGATTTTGCAGAGCTGTGTGGTTAAAGTAAATCTCCATTCTGAAACGAATCCTCTAATCACCTCTCCTGCTACCTACAGAATGTAACCAGTGGATTTCCTGAAGTCCACAAGTCAGGGGTCATTGCAGTGAAGTGAAATAATGACTTTACATTTGTAATATGGACTCATCCTGCAAGACAAAGTTGCAAGGCAAACCTGAATTTTGATGCTTAGAGACTTACACTTCATTTGGCAGTATTCCAGCTTTTATAAACTTGGCAAACCTTACAGAAGCAAGTGCTGAAAGATATCAGACGATGAAGGTTTGTGACCTGGCTGCATCCCACGTGTCTTGTGAAAATAAGTCTCTTAATCTCCATGGGCTTCAGTTTCTTCTTCTGCAAAATGGGGATTATAAAATTTGAGCTGTCAACTTTTCAGAGTTGTAAAGATCAGATAAGGAATTGAATATAAAAATCCCACAGGAAGGTTGGAATTAACTTGGCAGCTCTAAAATGTTTACCTCATTTTTGTTTGATTATGGTATATTAATATTTCCTTTAATGTTAGGATCTCAGAGAAGATTATTTTACCTGATTATTATAATACAAGAGATTAAGAACCATAAATTTGCAAGTGTAGTCCAATGATCAAGGTTAGGTTGAAACCTAATGAGATAATAAGTGATTCTATTCACGTGAGTAGGGCTGGCATAAAAGTGAAGCTGGATTGTCTCATTAGGGTAAAGTACAGTGAGCTGATTGTAACCCTAGCCTCTTCTTCTGCTCAGTGAGCTCTGCATGGCTCCAAGGGAGCCTAAGGTAAATAAGTAAACAAACACAAAGCTGTGTCCAGTGTGCTGTTGAGCAGGACTTCCCACTTTTTTTTTCATTTTTTAAGGCAGGGTTTTTCACTCTGTTACCTAGGCTGGAGTGCAGTGGTGCCATCATAGCTCACTGCAGCCTTGACCTCCTGGGCTCAGGCAATCCTCCTCTCTCAGTCTCTTGAGTAGCTGGGCGCCACTACGCACAGGTGTAAGCCATTATGCCTGGCCAATTTTTTTTGAATTATTTGTAGAGACGGGGTTTACTATGTTGACCAGACTGGTCTCAAACTCCTGAGCTCAATCAGCCTTCCTACCTCAGCCTCCCAAAGTGCTGGGATTACAGGCATGAGCTACCATGCCCAGCCTTCTCACAGTGTAATACACTAACCTGGAACCACCTGAGGATGTTGTTAAAATGATGATAGTGATTAAGGAGATCTGAGGCAGGGCCCCAGATTCTGAATGCCTGACAAGCTCACAGGTGACACAGATGTTGGTGGATTTCAGACCACACTTTCTTGCCTCTAGTGTAGAGTAGCGATTTCTCAAAGTATGATCTTAGGGTATGTATTAGTCTGCTTGGGCTATGTGGTTTAAACAACAGAAGTTTACCTTCCCACAGTTCTGCAGGCTGGAAGTCCAAGATTAAGGTGTCAGTAGAGTTCTATTTATACTGAAGGCTCTCTTCCTGACTTGCAGATGGCTGCTGTGTCCTCACATGGCCTTTCTTCTGAGTGATTTCTCTTTTTTCCTCTTCCTCTAAGGCCACCTCTTCCTCTAAGATTAGGCTTCCTATCTAAACGATGGACTTCAGTTAAACATAATGTATCATTGGCTCAACTGTAAAAACATACCACACTAATACCAGATGTTAACAATGGGAAAACTCGGGGAGGGGTTCCTGGAGAGGGGGTACGTGGGAACTCTGTACGCTCATTTTTTTTTTGAAAACCAGAAAGTGCTCTAAAAGTCTATTAATTAAAAAATAAATTACATTCTAAGACCTCCCCGCCAAACTCAGTGAATCCATGCATAGGCTGTAGCAGAGGAGTTTTTAATCTAACAGTTTAGGTGATTATTATGTATGTTAAAGTTTGAGAACCATCAAGAAGCAATTGGAAGCTCTCGTGTTTTAATCAGATGAATGTGAGTTCAAATCTCAGCTGCACCTCTTCACAGCTGACTGTCCTCGGGCTGCTTAACCTCTCTGAGTCTCAGTCTCATTTTAAAATCAGGGTAAAAATAAGTATATATGATGATTTTTCTTAGAACGAATTCATACAATGACCTAGAGTTTTTAACACAGTGCATAGATGCATAGTGTAAGTGCTCAACAATTATGAAATAATAGAAGTTTTACTGTTACTGCCTAAGTTATGGTGAGCCAGGGAGAATTGTGCCAAAATGTAAGGGGCTTTCAGAAAAGACAAAGCAATAAAGGTAATAGGCAATACACAATCAGAAAATAATAAAAGTAATCCTGGTTGCTTCTATAACATTCCATTGTTTACATATAGCTTTCACTTTCATTCCCTGACTTGATCTTGACAATGACCTTGTGAGGCAGAAATTCCCCTTTTTACAGAAGAGGAACTGAAGCTTAGAAATGATCAGTGACTTTCTGGAGGACGTAGAACTAGGAAATGTCAGAGCCTAGAGCATCAAAATTCTAGTCCAGGGTGACAGTACAGTGTAGTAATTAAATTTGGGGGCTCTTGAGTCAGACTGTCGGATTCAAGGCCCAGAGATACTGATTACTATTATAAAACTGGCAAACCAGTTCCCTTCTCTGAGGCTTAATTTCTTCACTAGTTAAATAGGGATAATAACAGTACTTATCTCCCAGTGCTTTGTAAAGATTAAATGAAATAATGTTCATAAAGTCTGAGATTCATGGCTGGCACATGGTGAGCCTTCTATTTCTGCCCTCAATTTTTAATATGGTTCCTTGAGGGAAAAACATGCATCCATGCTATACAGAGAGTAATCTAGGATTAGTCAGAGAAGGTGGAAATCTGTGTATGTGTCTTGAGGATCGGAAGAGGGGCTAGGATTGCTACAGCCTCGGAGGAGTAATAAGATGCTGGCACAGCACGCTGTGGCCTACGAAGCTCTTCTCTATAACCATTTGAAGTACTTAAAGAGCCAATAAAGAGAGAGTACAAGCAAGACAGAGACATCCTGGACTTTTGTTCCCAAATATCAAAAATGATGGTAAATGCGGCAGTAAAAAGATAATTATTCTGTGATGTTTGACAATGATGAAGAATCCAAGTAAAAAGGTCTGGACTTGGAATTTATAGTAGATAAAATCCCATATGAATATTTTGGAAATATATTAATGTATTATTTATATATTAATATATTACAAACTTCTTCACCACAGTGTCTACTTTACATGATTTGGTTGTCTTCTTTATAATTAGTCAAGGGGTAAACATTTAGTAGGGCCAACGTGGGCAGATATTCATTGGATAAGATTTGAAAAGTAGTTTGGTCCAACAAAATGTTCTGCATATTTTGGAGATGAAGAAAGAGTTGTGTATTACCTCCCACACTGCGAGGGAAGATTGCTTAGACCCATTATAGAATATAGTGGTGCCATTTCTTCTCTGAGTACATCATGACAAAATATGATGATGATGATAACGGTGATAACTATTACGATAGTAGCTCTTACTGACTCTGTGTGCCAGCAGCCATCCGAAACACTACATATGCTGCCTCATATAATCTTTCCCAACAGTTAAGTAGACCCTCCCCTCCCCTTTACTTTTTTTTTGAGACGTAGTCTTGCACCGTTGCCCAGGCTGGAGTGCAACAGCATGATCTCGGCTCACTGCAACCTCCGCCTCCCAGGTTCAAGCAATTCTCCTGCCTCAGCCTCTTGAATAGCTGGGATTATAGGCACGTGCCACCACACCTGGCTAATTTTTGTATTGTTAGTAGAGACCAGGTTTCACCATGTTGACCAGGCTGGTCTCGAACTCCTAACCTCAGGCGATCCCCTCATCTCGGCCTCCCCAAGTGTTGCGATTACAGGCGTGAGCCAGCTTGCCCGGCTGACACTATTATTTTCTTCATTTTAGACTGAGAAAATTGAGGCAGGTTATTAGTCCTCAAACATACAGCTTGTTCACAGTTGGAACCAACCCAGGCTGCAGAATCCAAACCAGCATGCTCAGGTAGCTTTAGCTTTAGAAGTCATCATATAGAAGATAAAATTTTGAGTTGGACAAGTATTAGTGATTCAAAGTTGTGGGTGGTTTCTGGAAAGACTGCTAGTTACAGAAAAAGAGAAAGAAGTAGTTGGTCAGTAAGTTGGAAGTTTGCTATGAGAAGTCTGCAAAAGAGGGAGAAGGTGGCATGTGACAGAATCGAATGATTAAATCTGATAGAATGGGCAGACAGAAGACTTGTTATAAGGAAGCTGGCAAGTGGGAAGAATGCATTGGCTGTAAAAGTATGCAGACAAAATTCAATAAACGTTTGCACTGCATATGATCCCATCCTCTCTGACTCTCTCTCCTGTTACCCTTTCCTTCTCTCAATGTACTTCAGCCCTGTCAGCCTCCTAGCTGCCATGCAAACATGCTGTTCTTATGTTAGTTCTTGCTGTTCTCTCTGCTTGGAAGTTCTTTTTCCCTTGAGATGTCCACGGCTGGCTCCTCACTTTCATCAGGATTCCACTTAACTGTTGCCTCTTTCATAAAGCCCTCCTGGACCCTCTATATAAAAGTGATCTCCCCAGCAGATCACTTCTGATTCCTTGATTTATTGTCAGTCTCTGCCTTCTAGATAGAAAGCCAATAACTGAGGGTCTTTGTTGTATTCACTGTGGTATTCCAATGCCTACAACTGTGCCTTGTACACAGTAGTTACTAGATGTTTGCAGAATAATGAAAAAACAAATGTTTAGGGAAGACTAACTATGTGCAAGGAACTTTTCTAATTGCTTTATCAATATAGTATTGTTCTCAACTTCAAGAATCAGGGTTGCCTATCTTTATACAGTGACTGGCTACATGCTAGCCAAAGCCCTAAGCCCTTTGCATCTATTCATTTTCTTAAATCCTCACAACAAAACAATAATGTAGGTACCAGTTATAGCTGATATTTGTATCAGGCGACACGATTATGCAGTAGTGGAACTAGGATTTGAACCCAGACAATGGGGGTGTCAGCATCTGTTTCCTTAACAATGAACTAAAAGGAGAGGAAGAGGCTCTCAAGAAATATACAAATACAAGCTATAAGGGCTCAAAGGACTAAGTAAATCATTCGTGGGTTTGGGGATGGGGAGAAGGGTAATAAGGTGTCAACTGAGACCTACTTGGAGAAAGGGGGAAGACTTCACTTGGTGACAGTGTGTATAAATAATGCAGCAGCCACAGGGAGGGCAAATAGTTTCACAAACACTTAGAAATGGCTTCCACCCAAGTCATGGCCAACTGGCCTTGCAGCTGAGAGTGAGAGGGAATTTTAATTCAGTTTGCCTGGAGAACGGGTCAACTTGACCTTTCTTCTGAAAAGAGAGGCTTTATGCATTTGACTCCTGGGGACACAGAAGTCTGCATTTTAATTTTGACTTCTCAAACAGTAACCATGGCCACAAGTGGTCTTACTGGTTTCTCTTTACCTTCCCAACTATTCCCGGCCTCACTGTGCTTCAGAAGGGCAAAGGACCCTGGGGGTGGTGAGCCATACCTCCTAGTTGACCTGCCTGGGAGATCTCAAATGAAACCCCCCACAAGGATGCTTCCCCAAAATGCCACCGGTCTATGCCACCCCCTCTCTCCAAGGTGGTATTCTTCACCTCCGCCCTGTCCTGCGATGCTCACCTGGAGTCTAGAGCCAGTGTTCCCCCACACTTAGCCGAGTCGCATGACCGGTTCTAGCTTCAGTGGGAAAAGTTTCCTGTCTAGGAGTTCCTGGCGCTCTGCCCGGCTCGGGAGAAGGGCATCTCCTTGCGCTTCCCCTCTGGTGTCCTTCAAACTCAGCCTAGCTTTGGCACCAGTATTTCCAGTCTAGCTGTCCGAGGTGGAGCCCCTGGGGGCCACAGCGGCGTTCTTTGAAAAGGCGCGGCGCCTTGGAGCCCCTCCCCAGAGCAGGCGCTGCTAGCAGTGACAAGGGGTCCTAGAGGCGCCCACTGAGAGCCGCTGGCAACTCCCGGGGGTGCCCTGCCCAGCCCGAAGTCACCTCGGGTCTCTTTCAGGTCCATCTGCTCTGTCGCCAGAGGCACCGCACCAGCAGCTGCGTTTTCCCATTCCCGTACCCCCACGCATCCCCCAGTCCGGTGACTCGGCAGCAGGTGGCAGGGGCGGCGCCCACGCGGGCGAGGGGCTGGGGTCCCCGCACAGTAGCCTCCGGTGCAGCTCGCCTGCTTCCAGCA